>NW_027189376.1:0-248833 GCF_040958095.1 Procambarus clarkii
TAGTGAGAGTGTGGTGGGTGGTGCAATAGTGAGTGTGTGGTGGTGGTGCAATAGTGAGAGTGTGGTGGTGGCGGTGCAATAGTGAGAGTGTGGGGTGGTGGTGTGCAATAGTGAGTGTGTGTGGTGGCAGGATTGGTGCAATAGTTGAGTGTGTGGTGGTGGTGCAATAGTGAGAGTGTGGTGGTGGTGGTGCAATAGTGAAGTGTGTGGTGGTGGTGCAATAGTGAGAGTGTGGTGGTGGTGGTGCAATAGTGAGTGTGTGGTGGCGGTGCAATAGTGAGAGTGTGGTGGTGGTGCAATAGTGAGTGTGTGGTGGTGGTGCAATAGTGAGAGTGTGTGGTGGTGGTGCAATAGTGAGAGTGTGGTGGCGGTGCAATAGTGAGAGTGTGTGGTGGTGGTGCAATAGTGAGAGTGTGTGGTGGTGGTGCAATAGTGAGAGTGTGGTGGCGGTGCAATAGTGAGAGGTGTGGTGGTGGTGCAATAGTGAGAGTGTGTGGTGGTGGTGCAATAGTGAGAGTGTGGTGGTGGTTGGTGCAATAGTGAGAGTGTGGTGGCGGTGGTGCAATAGTGAGTGTGTGGTGGCGGTGCAATAGTGAGAGTGTGGTGGTGGTGGTGCAATAGTGAGAGTGTGTGGGTGGCTGGTGCAATAGTGAGAGTGTGGTGGTGGTGCAATAGTGAGTGTGTGGTGGTGGTGCAATAGTGAGAGTGTGGTGGTGGTGGTGCAATAGTGAGAGTGTGGTGGTGGTGGTGCAATAGTGAGAGTGTGGTGGCTGGTGCAATAGTGAGAGTGTGGTGGTGGTGCAATAGTGAGAGTGTGTGGTGGCGGTGCAATAGTGAGAGTGTGGTGGTGGTGGTGCAATAGTGAGAGTGTGGTGGTGGTGGTGCAATAGTGAGAGTGTGGTGGTGGTGCAATAGTGAGAGTGTGTGGTGGTGGTGCAATAGTGAGAGTGTGTGGTGGTGGTGCAATAGTGAGAGTGTGGTGGCGGTGCAATAGTGAGAGTGTGGTGGTGGTGCAATAGTGAGAGTGTGGTGGTGGCGGTGCAATAGTGAGAGTGTGGCGGTGGTGGTGGTGCAATAGTGAGTGTGTGGTGGTGGTGCAATAGTGAGAGTGTGGTGGTGGTGGTGCAATAGTGAGTGTGTGGTGGTGGTGCAATAGTGAGAGTGTGTGGTGGTGGTGCAATAGTGAAGTGTGGTGGTGGTCGGTGCAATAGTGAGAGTGTGGGGTGGTGGTGGTGCAATAGTGAGTGTGTGGTGCCGGTGCAATAGTGAGAGTGTGGGTGGTGGTGGTGCAATAGTGGAGTGTGGTGGTGGTGGTGCAATAGTGAGAGTGTGGCGGTGGTGGTGGTGCAATAGTGAGTGTGTGGTGGCGGTGCAATAGTGAGTGTGGTGGTGGCGGTGCAATAGTGAGTGTGTGGTGGTGGTGCAATAGTGAGAGTGTGTGGTGGTGGTGCAATAGTGAGTGTGTGGTGGTGGTGCAATAGTGAGAGTGTGGTGGTGGCGGTGCAATAGTGAGAGTGTGGTGGTGGTGGTGCAATAGTGAGTGTGTGGTGGCGGTGGTGCAATAGTGAGTGTGTGGTGGTGGTGCAATAGTGAGAGTGTGGTGGTGGTGGTGCAATAGTGAGAGTGTGGTGGTGGTGGTGCAATAGTGAGTGTGTGGTGGCGGTGGTGCAATAGTGACTGTGTGGTGGCGGTGCAATAGTGAGAGTGTGGTGGTGGTGCAATAGTGAGAGTGTGGTGGTGGTGGTGCAATAGTGAGAGTGTGTGGTGGTGGTGCAATAGTGAGAGTGTGGTGGCGGTGCAATAGTGAGAGTGTGGTGGTGGTGTGCAATAGTGAGAGTGTGTGGTGGTGGTGCAATAGTGAGAGTGGTGGTGGCGTTGCAATAGTGAGAGTGTGTGGTGGTGGTGCAATAGTGAGTGTGTGGTGGTGGTGCAATAGTGAGAGTGTGGTGGTGGTGGTGCAATAGTGAGTGTGTGGTGGCGTGGTGCAATAGTGGAGTGTGTGGTGGCGGTGCAATAGTGAGAGTGTGTGGTGGTGGTGCAATAGTGAGAGTGTGTGGTGGCGGTGCAATAGTGAGAGTGTGGTGGTGGTGCAATAGTGAGAGTGTGTGGTGGTGGTGCAATAGTGAGAGTGTGGTGTGGTGGTGCAATAGTGAGAGTGTGGTGGTGGTGGTGCAATAGTGAGAGTGTGGTGGTGGCGGTGCAATAGTGAGAGTGTGGTGGTGGTGCAATAGTGAGAGTGTGTGGTGGGTGCAATAGTGAGAGTGTGGTGGTGGTGGTGCAATAGTGAGAGTGTGTGGTGGTGGTGCAATAGTGAGAGTGTGTGGTGGTGCAATAGTGAGAGTGTGTGGTGGTGGTGCAATAGTGAGAGTGTGTGGTGGTGGTGCAATAGTGAGAGTGTGGTGGTGGTGGTGCAATAGTGAGAGTGTGTGGTGGGTGGTGTGCAATAGTGAGAGTGTGTGGTGGTGGTGCAATAGTGAGAGTGTGGTGGTGGTGGTGCAATAGTGAGAGTGTGGTGGTGGTGGTGCAATAGTGAGAGTGTGTGGTGGTGGTGCAATAGTGAGAGTGTGTGGTGGTGGTGCAATAGTGAGAGTGTGGTGGTGGTGGTGCAATAGTGAGAGTGTGGTGGTGGTGGTGCAATAGTGAGAGTGTGTGGTGGTGGTGCAATAGTGAGAGTGTGTGGTGGTGGTGCAATAGTGAGAGTGTGGTGGTGGTGGTGCAATAGTGAGAGTGTGGTGGTGGTGCAATAGTGAGAGTGTGTGGTGGTGGTGCAATAGTGAGAGTGTGTGGTGGTGGTGCAATAGTGAGAGTGTGGTGGTGGTGGTGCAATAGTGAGAGTGTGGTGGCGGTGGTGCAATAGTGAGAGTGTGGTGGTGGTGCAATAGTGAGAGTGTGTGGTGGTGGTGCAATAGTGAGAGTGTGTGGTGGTGGTGCAATAGTGAGAGTGTGGTGGTGGTGGTGCAATAGTGAGAGTGTGGTGGTGGTGCAATAGTGAGAGTGTGGTGGTGGTGGTGCAATAGTGAGAGTGTGGTGGTGGTGGTGCAATAGTGAGAGTGTGGTGGTGGTGGTGCAATAGTGAGAGTGTGGTGGCGGTGGTGCAATAGTGAGAGTGTGTGGTGGTGGTGCAATAGTGAGAGTGTGGTGGTGGTGGTGCAATAGTGAGAGTGTGGTGGTGGTGGTGCAATAGTGAGAGTGTGTTGTGGTGCAATAGTGAGAGTGTGTGGTGGTGGTGCAATAGTGAGAGTGTGTGGTGGTGGTGCAATAGTGAGAGTGTGGTGGTGGTGGTGCAATAGTGAGAGTGTGGTGGCGGTGGTGCAATAGTGAGAGTGTGTGGTGGTGGTGCAATAGTGAGAGTGTGGTGGTGGTGGTGCAATAGTGAGAGTGTGGTGGTGGTGGTGCAATAGTGAGAGTGTGGTGGTGGTGGTGCAATAGTGAGAGTGTGGTGGTGGTGGTGCAATAGTGAGTGTGTGGTGGTGGTGCAATAGTGAGAGTGTGTGGTGGTGGTGCAATAGTTAGAGTGTGGTGGTGGTGGTGCAATAGTGAGAGTGTGGTGGTGGTGGTGCAATAGTGAGTGTGTGGTGGTGGTGCAATAGTGAGAGTGTGTGGTGGTGGTGCAATAGTGAGAGTGTGGTGGTGGTGCAATAGTGAGAGTGTGTGGTGGCGGTGCAATAGTGAGACTGTGGTGGTGGTGCAATAGTGAGAGTGTGTGGTGGTGGTGCAATAGTGAGAGTGTGGTGGTGGTGGTGCAATAGTGAGAGTGTGGTGGTGGTGGTGCAATAGTGAGTGTGTGGTGGTGGTGCAATAGTGAGTGTGTGGTGGTGGTGCAATAGTGAGAGTGTGGTGGCGGTGCAATAGTGAGAGTGTGGTGGTGGTGCAATAGTGAGAGTGTGGTGGTGGCGGTGCAATAGTGAGAGTGTGGCGGTGGTGGTGGTGCAATAGTGAGTGTGTGGTGGTGGTGCAATAGTGAGAGTGTGGTGGTGGTGGTGCAATAGTGAGTGTGGTGGTGGTGGTGCAATAGTGAGAGTGTGGTGGTGGTGGTGCAATAGTGAGTGTGGTGGTGGTCGTGCAATAGTGAGAGTGTGGCGGTGGTGGTGGTGCAATAGTGAGTGTGTGGTGCCGGTGCAATAGTGAGAGTGTGGCGGTGGTGGTGGTGCAATAGTGAGTGTGGTGGTGGTGGTGCAATAGTGAGAGTGTGGCGGTGGTGGTGGTGCAATAGTGAGTGTGTGGTGGCGGTGCAATAGTGAGTGTGGTGGTGGCGGTGCAATAGTGAGTGTGTGGTGGTGGTGCAATAGTGAGAGTGTGTGGTGGTGGTGCAATAGTGAGTGTGTGGTGGTGGTGCAATAGTGAGAGTGTGGTGGTGGCGGTGCAATAGTGAGAGTGTGGCGGTGGTGGTGGTGCAATAGTGAGTGTGTGGTGGCGGTGGTGCAATAGTGAGTGTGTGGTGGTGGTGCAATAGTGAGAGTGTGGTGGTGGTGGTGCAATAGTGAGAGTGTGGTGGTTGTGGTGCAATAGTGAGTGTGTGGTGGCGGTGGTGCAATAGTGACTGTGTGGTGGCGGTGCAATAGTGAGAGTGTGGTGGTGGTGCAATAGTGAGAGTGTGGTGGTGGTGGTGCAATAGTGAGAGTGTGTGGTGGTGGTGCAATAGTGAGAGTGTGGTGGCGGTGCAATAGTGAGAGTGTGGTGGTGGTGCAATAGTGAGAGTGTGTGGTGGTGGTGCAATAGTGAGAGTGTGGTGGCGTTGCAATAGTGAGAGTGTGGTGGTGGTGCAATAGTGAGTGTGTGGTGGTGGTGCAATAGTGAGAGTGTGGTGGTGGTGGTGCAATAGTGAGTGTGTGGTGGCGGTGGTGCAATAGTGAGTGTGTGGTGGCGGTGCAATAGTGAGAGTGTGGTGGTGGTGCAATAGTGAGAGTGTGTGGTGGCGGTGCAATAGTGAGAGTGTGGTGGTGGTGCAATAGTGAGTGTGTGGTGGTGGTGCAATAGTGAGAGTGTGGTGGTGGTGGTGCAATAGTGAGAGTGTGGTGGTGGTGGTGCAATAGTGAGAGTGTGGTGGCGGTGCAATAGTGAGAGTGTGGTGGTGGTGCAATAGTGAGAGTGTGTGGTGGCGGTGCAATAGTGAGAGTGTGGTGGTGGTGGTGCAATAGTGAGAGTGTGGTGGTGGTGGTGCAATAGTGAGAGTGTGTGGTGGTGCAATAGTGAGAGTGTGTGGTGGTGGTGCAATAGTGAGAGTGTGTGGTGGTGGTGCAATAGTGAGAGTGTGGTGGTGGTGGTGCAATAGTGAGAGTGTGTGGTGGTGGTGCAATAGTGAGAGTGTGTGGTGGTGGTGCAATAGTGAGAGTGTGGTGGTGGTGGTGCAATAGTGAGAGTGTGGTGGCGGTGGTGCAATAGTGAGAGTGTGTGGTGGTGGTGCAATAGTGAGAGTGTGTGGTGGTGCAATAGTGAGAGTGTGGTGGTAGTGGTGGTGCAATAGTGAGAGTGTGGTGGCGGTGGTGCAATAGTGAGAGTGTGTGGTGGTGGTGCAATAGTGAGAGTGTGGTGGTGGTGGTGCAATAGTGAGAGTGTGGTGGTGGTGGTGCAATAGTGAGAGTGTGTGGTGGTGCAATAGTGAGAGTGTGTGGTGGTGGTGCAATAGTGAGAGTGTGTGGTGGTGGTGCAATAGTGAGAGTGTGGTGGTGGTGGTGCAATAGTGAGAGTGTGGTGGCGGTGGTGCAATAGTGAGAGTGTCTGGTGGTGGTGCAATAGTGAGAGTGTGTGGTGGTGGTGCAATAGTGAGAGTGTGGTGGTGGTGGTGCAATAGTGAGAGTGTGGTGGCGGTGGTGCAATAGTGAGAGTGTGTGGTGGTGCAATAGTGAGAGTGTGTGGTGGTGGTGCAATAGTGAGAGTGTGTGGTGGTGGTGCAATAGTGAGAGTGTGGTGGTGGTGGTGCAATAGTGAGAGTGTGGTGGCGGTGGTGCAATAGTGAGAGTGTGTGGTGGTGGTGCAATAGTGAGAGTGTGGTGGTGGTGGTGCAATAGTGAGAGTGTGGTGGCGGTGGTGCAATAGTGAGAGTGTGTGGTGGTGGTGCAATAGTGCGAGTGTGGTGGTGGTGGTGCAATAGTGAGAGTGTGGTGGTGGTGGTGCAATAGTGAGAGTGTGTGGTGGTGCAATAGTGAGAGTGTGTGGTGGTGGTGCAATAGTGAGAGTGTGTGGTGGTGGTGCAATAGTGAGAGTGTGGTGGTGGCGGTGCAATAGTGAGAGTGTGGTGGTGGTGCAATAGTGAGTGTGTGGTGGCGGTGCAATAGTGAGTGTGTGGTGGTGGTGCAATAGTGAGTGTGTGGTGGCGGTGCAATAGTGAGTGTGTGGTGGCGGTGCAATAGTGAGTGTGTGGTGGCGGTGGTGCAATAGTGAGAGTGTGTGGTGGCGGTGCAATAGTGAGAGTGTGGTGGCGGTGGTGCAATAGTGAGAGTGTGTGGTGGTGGTGCAATAGTGAGAGTGTGGTGGTGGTGGTGCAATAGTGAGAGTGTGGTGGTGGTGGTGCAATAGTGAGTGTGTGGTGGTGGTGCAATAGTGAGAGTGTGTGGTGGTGGTGCAATAGTGAGAGTGTGGTGGTGGCGGTGCAATAGTGAGTGTGTGGTGGTGGTGGTGCAATAGTGAGTGTGTGGTGGTGGTGCAATAGTGAGAGTGTGTGGTGGCGGTGCAATAGTGAGTGTGTGGTGGTGGTGCAATAGTGAGTGTGTGGTGGCGGTGCAATAGTGAGTGTGTGGTGGTGGTGGTGCAATAGTGAGAGTGTGGTGGTGGCGGTGCAATAGTGAGAGTGTGTGGTGGCGGTGCAATAGTGAGTGTGTGGTGGTGGTGCAATAGTGAGTGTGTGGTGGTGGTGCAATAGTGAGAGTGTGTGGTGGTGGTGCAATAGTGAGAGTGTGGTGGTGGCGGTGCAATAGTGAGTGTGTGGTGGTGGTGGTGCAATAGTGAGTGTGTGGTGGTGGTGCAATTGTGAGAGTGTGTGGTGGTGGTGCAATAGTGAGAGTGTGTGGTGGTGGTGCAATAGTGAGAGTGTGGTGGTGGCGGTGCAATAGTGAGAGTGTGGTGGTGGTGGTGCAATAGTGAGAGTGTGTGGTGGTGCAATAGTGAGAGTGTGGTGGTGGTGGTGCAATAGTGAGAGTGTGGTGGTGGTGGTGCAATAGTGAGAGTGTGTGGTGGTGCAATAGTGAGAGTGTGTGGTGGTGGTGCAATAGTGAGAGTGTGTGGTGGTGGTGCAATAGTGAGAGTGTGGTGGTGGTGGTGCAATAGTGAGAGTGTGTGGTGGTGGTGCAATAGTGAGAGTGTGGTGGTGGTGCAATAGTGAGTGTGTGGTGGTGGTGCAATAGTGAGAGTGTGTGGTGGTGGTGCAATAGTGAGAGTGTGTGGTGGTGGTGCAATAGTGAGAGTGTGGTGGTGGTGCAATAGTGAGAGTGTGTGGTGGTGGTGCAATAGTGAGAGTGTGGTGGCGGTGCAATAGTGAGAGTGTGGTGGTGGTGGTGCAATAGTGAGAGTGTGGTGGTGGTGGTGCAATAGTGAGAGTGTGGTGGTGGTGGTGCAACAGTAGTAGTAGTAGTAGTAGTAGTAGTCCATTTGTTGTTGGTTAATTTGACTAAATAGTTGCAATAAGTACTATCATTAATGGAGAATTGGCTGCTATGTGTGAGTATCCTCCGCCTGCCTGCCTGCCGCAGTTACCATTATCTTGACTCACTCACTCACTCACATGTGATTACTTACTACTTGTATACAATAGCAACGGCCATACTACCTACCTACCTATCACCTTGAGAACACTGCGTCTCCTCCCATACATCTGTCAGGTTAAACACCGTTGACTTTGGTTAGTACTTGGATGGGTGACCTGCCTGGGAACACCAACTGCTGCTGCTGTTTGTATACATATTTGGGAAGTCTC
Organism: Procambarus clarkii; assembly: GCF_040958095.1. NCBI lineage: Eukaryota > Metazoa > Arthropoda > Malacostraca > Decapoda > Cambaridae > Procambarus > Procambarus clarkii. The sequence continues at coordinate 7,910 of NW_027189376.1, forward strand.
TGTGTGTGTGTGTGTGTGTGTGTGTGTGTGTGTGTGTGTGTGTGTGTGTGTGTGTGTGTGTGTGTGTGTGTGTGTGTGTGTGTGTGTGTGTGTGTGTGTGTGTGTGTGTGTGTGTGTGTGTGTGTGTGTGTGTGTGTGTGTGTGTGTGCGCATAAGAGGCTATTACATAAGCTGGAGAGACAGGCAGGTGTAGCTGGTAAGGTGCTCCAGTGGATAAGGGAGTATCTAAGCAATAGGAAGCAGAGAGTTACAGTGAGGGGTGAGACCTCCAATTGGCGTGAAGTCACCAGTGGAGTCCCACAGGGCTCTGTACTCGGTCCTCTCTTGTTTCTGATATATGTAAATGATCTCCAGGAGGGTATCGATTCATTTCTCTCAATGTTTGCGGACGCTGCTAAAATTATGAGAAGGATTAAAACAGAAGAGGACTGTTTGAGGCTTCAAGAAGACCTAGACAAGCTGAAGGAATGGTCGAACAAATGGTTGTTAGAGTTTAACCCAACCAAATGTAATGTAATGAAGATAGGTGTAGGGAGCAGGAGGCCAGATACAAGGTATCATCTGAGAGAGGAAATTCTTTAGGAGTCAGAGAAGGAAAAAGACTTGGGGGTCGATATCACGCCAAACCTGTCTCCTGCAGCACATATCAAGCGGATAACATCAGCGGCATATGCCAGGCTGGCCAACATACGAACGGCATTCAGAAACTTGTGTAAAGAATCATTCAGAACTTTGTATACCACATATGTCAGGCCAATCCTGGAGTATGCAGCCCCAGCATGGAGTCCATATCTAGTCAAGGATAAGACTAAACTGGTAAAGGTTCAAAGGTTTGCCACCAGATTAGTACCCGAGCTGAGAGGTATGAGCTACGAGGAGAGACTACGGGAATTAAACCTCACTTCGGTGGAAGACAGAAGAGTTAGGGGGGACATGATCACCACATTTAAGATTCTGAAGGGAATTGATAGGGTAGATAAAGACAGTCTATTTAGCACAAGGGGACACAGGTGGAAACTGAGTGCCCAAATGAGCCACAGAGATATTAGAAAGAACTTTTTTAGTGTCAGAGTGGTTGACAAATGGAATGCATTAGGAGGTGACGTGGTGGAGGCTGACTCCATACACAGTTTCAAGTGTAGATATGATAGAGCCCAATAGGCTCAGGAATCTGTACACCTGTTGATTGACGGTTGAGAGGCGGGACCAAAGAGTCAGAGCTCAACCCCCGCAAACACAACTAGGTGAGTACACACACACACACACACACACACACACACACACACACACACACACACACACGTCAGTTAGCCTAAATTCTCCAATATTCATTCATAAAACTGCCTCACGGGACTGCAACCTTATCAAACAAAGCTGTCAGGTATTTCTAACTGTCAACACAAATTAACAACTTAACATATCAATCATTGCAACTGTTGATAAATAGACACTAACTAACCTTGCTATGAAATATAAATACAAGTGCCAAATTTGATTCAGAAGGCAACTCCAGCGTGGTCTAGTCGGAAAGAACAAGTTCCTAATCCGGATAGATCTGCGTTCGAGCCTGTCGGAACGGTTGCAAGTACAGGGCACAGATTTCTCTGTGTGTCCCCTCCTGTAGGAGCATCAGTTTCGATAGATTCTCTGGATAGCCGAAGATTGATTGACCGACTCCTTGGAATGTGGGGAAGGGTTGAAGTCCGGGGGGCCACGGACGGATACCTGGATCCACTGACCTCGGGCAGGTCTTTCAATCCACCTGGATTTCAGGTGGGGAGAAGGGAGGCAATTTGGGTCGACACAAATAGCTTCCTGGACCCAAAACCCCTTGGATACACGGACACGGACACTCACACGGACACGCACACGGACACTCATGGACTCTGACACGAACCGAAGGTTCTTGTCAGATAATAAGAAGGGAGTTGATAATATAATAAGGTTGTATAATAATAATATAATATATAATAATAATAATAATAATAATATAATATAATATATAATAATAATAATAATAATATAATAATATAATATATAATAATAATAATAATATAATAATAATAATATAATAATAATAATAATATAATAACATAATTAGGTTGGTTAGGTTGCTCAGGTTAGGTTGCTCAGGTTAGGTTGCTCAGGTTAGGTTGCTCAGGTTAGGTTGCTCAGGTTAGGTTGGTTGGTTGGATAGCTTAGGTTGGTTGGTTGGATTGCTTAGGTTGGTTGGTTAGGTTAGGCTGGTTAGGTTGCTTGGTTAGGTTAATTGGTTAGCTTAGGTTGGTTGGTTAGTTAGGTTGATTGGTTGGATAGCTTAGGTTGGTTAGGTTGCTTGGTTAGGTTAATTGGTTAGCTTAGGTTGGTTGGTTAGTTAGTTTGGTTGGTTTGATAGCTTATGTTGGTTAGGTTGCTTGGTTAGGTTAGATAGCTTAGGTTGGTTAGTTAGGTTGGTTGGTTGGATAGCTTAGGTTGGTTGGTTGGTTTGATAGCTTAGTTAGGTTGGTTACGTTGGTTAGGATCGTTGGTTAGCTTAGGTTGGGTTGGTTGATTAGGTTCTTTGGTTAGGTTGGTTGATTAGGTTCTTTGGTTAGGTTGGTTGATTAGGTTCTTTGGTTAGGTTGGTTGATTAGGTTCTTTGGTTAGGTTGGTTGGTTAGGTTGCTTGGTTAGGTTGGTTGGTTGATTAGGTTCTTCGGTTAGGTTGGTTGGTTAGGTTGGTTAGGTTAGATAGCTTAGGTTGGTTGGTTAGGTTAGATAGCTTAGGTTTGTTGGTTAGGTTAGATAGCTTAGGTTGGTTGGTTACGTTGGTTGGCAAGGTTAGATAGCTTACGTTGGTTAGGTTGGGTGGTTAAGTTCCTTGTTTAGGTTGGTTGGTTAGGTTGCTTGGTTAGGTTGGTTGGTTAGGTTAGATAGCTTAGCTTGGTTGGTTAGGTTAGATAGCTTAGGTTGGATGGTTAGGTTACATAGCTTAGGTTGGTTGGTTAGGTTGGTTGGTTAGGTTAGATAGCTTACGTTGGTTGGTTAGGTTAGATAGCTTACGTTGGTTAGGTTGGTTGGTTAGGTTAGATAGCTTACGTTGGTTAGGTTGCTTACGTTGGTTGGTTAGGTTAGGTTAGGTTAGATAGCTTACGTTGGTTGGTTAGGTTGGTTGGTTAGGTTAGATAGCTTACGTTGGTTAGGTTGGTTGGTTAGGTTAGATAGCTTACGTTGGTTGGTTAGGTTGGTTAGGTTAGATAGCTTACGTTGGATGGTTAGGTTGGTTGGTTAGGTTAGATAGCTTACGTTGGTTAGGTTGGTTGGTTAGGTTAGATAGCTTACGTTGGTTAGGTTGGTTGGTTAAGTTGCTTGGTTAGGTTGGTTGGTTAGGTTGGTTGGTTAGGTTGCTTGGTTAGGTTAGATTGCTTAAATTGGTTGGTTAGGTTGGGTGGTTAGGTTAGATTGCTTAGGTTGGTTAGGTTGGTTGGTTAGTTCAGTTGGTTAGGTTGGTTGGTTGGATAGCTTAGGTTGGTTGGTTAGGTTGGTAGGTTAGGTTGGTTGGTTAGGTTGGTTGGTTAGGTTGGTTGGTTAGGTTAGGTTGGGCTGGTTGGTTAGGTTAGGTTGGTTGGTTTTGTTGGTTGGTTTGGTTGGTTTGGTTGGTTGGTTAGGTTGGTTGGTTAGGTTGGTTGGTTAGGTTGGTTGGTTAGGTTCTTTGGTTAGGTTAGGTTGGTTGGTTAGGTTGCTTGGTTTTGTTGGTTGGTTAGTTGCTTGGTTAGGTTAGATAGCTTAGGTTGGTTAGGTTAGATAGCTTAGGTTGGTTGGTTAGGTTAGATAGCTTAGGTTAGATAGCTTAGGTTAGATAGCTAAGGTTGGTTGGATAGGTTGGTTGGTTAGGTTGGTTGGTTAGTTAGGTTGGTTTGTTAGGTTGGTTTGGTTGGTTGGTTAGGTTGGTTGGTTAGGTTGGTTGGTTAGGTTGGTTGGTTAGGTTAGGTTGGTTAGGTTAGGTTGGTTAGGTTGGTTGCTTAGGTTGCTTAGGTTGGTTAGGTTGGTTATGTTGGTTAGGTTGGTTGGTTAGGTTGGTTGGTTAGGTGTGTTAGGTTGGTGGGTTAGGTTAGATAGCTTACGTTGGTTAGGTTGGTTGGTTAGTTAGGTTGGTTGGTTAGATAGCTTGGGTTGGTTAGGTTGGTTAGTTAGGTTGGTTGGTTAGGTTAGGTTGGTTAGGTTAGGTTGGTTAGGTTGGTTGCTTAAGTTGGTTAGGTTGGTTAGGTTGGTTACATTGGTTAGGTTGGTTGGTTAGGCTGGTTCGTTAGGTGTGTTAGGTTGGTGGGTTAGGTTAGATAGCTTACGTTGGTTAGGTTGGTTGGTTAGTTAGGTTGGTTAGTTAGGTTGGTTCGTTAGATAGCTTAGGTTGGTTAGGTTGGTTGATTTGTTAGGTTCCTTGGTTAGGTTGGTTGGTTAGGTTGCTTGGTTAGGTTGCTTGGTTAGGTTAGATAGCTTAGGTTGGTTGGTTAGGTTAGTTAGGTTGGTTGGTTAGGTTAAATAGTTTACGTTGGTTGGTTAGTTAGGTTGGTTAGTTAGGTTGGTTCGTTAGATAGCTTAGGTTGGTTGATTAGGTTGGTTGGTTAGTTAGGTTGGTTGGTTGGTTAGGTTGGTTAGGTTGGTTGGTTAGGTTAAGTTGGTTACGTTATTACGTTGGTTAGGTTGGTTGGTTACGTTGGTTAGGATGGTTGGTTACGTTGGTTAGGTTGGTTGGTTGGTTAGGTTAGGTTGGTTGGTTGGTTAGGTTAGTTTGGTTGGTTAGGTTAGTTTGGTTGGTTAGGTTAGTTTGGTTGGTTAGGTTAGGTTAGGTTGGTTGGTTAGGTTGGTTGATTGATTGCTTCGTTAGGTTGGTTGATTAGGTTCTTTGGTTAGGTTGGTTGGTTAGGTTGCTTGGTTAGGTTGGTTGGTTATCTTGCTTGGTTAGGTTAGATAGCTTAGGTTGGTTGGTTAGGTTAGATAGTTTAGGTTGGTTGGATAGGTTGGTTGGATAGGTTGGTTGGTTAGGTTAGATAGCTTGGTTGGATAGGTTGGTTGGTTAGGTTAGATAGCTTAGGTTGTTTGGTTAGGTTGGTTGGTTAGTTAGGTTGGTTTGTTAGGTTGGTTAGGTTTGTTAGGTTAGGTTGGTTGGTTAGGTTGGTTGGTTAGGTTGTTTGGTTAGGTTGGTTGGTTGGTTAGGTTAGGTTGGTTAGGTTAGGTTGGTTAGGTTGGTTAGGTTAGGTTGGTTAGGTTGGTTGCTTAGGTAGGTTGGTTAGGTTGGTTGGTTAGGTTGGTTATGTTGATGAGGTCAGTTGGTTACATTGGTTAGGTTGGTTAGGTTGGTTGGTTACATTGGTTAGGTTGGTTGGTTAGGTTGGTTGGTTACGTTGGTTGGTTGGTTGGTTGGTTACATTAGGTTAGGTTAGGTTGGTTAGGTTAGTTGGTTGGTTAGGTTAGTTGGTTGGTTAGGTTAGGTTGGTTACGTTGGTTGGTTACGTTGGTTAGGATGGTTGGTTACGTTGGTTAGGTTAGGTTGGGTTGGTTGGTTAGGTTAGGTTAGGTTGGTTGGTTAGGCTGCTTGGTTAGGTTGGTTGGTTAGGTTGGTTGGTTAGGTTGCTTGGTTAGGTTAGATAGCTTAGGTTGGTTGGTTAGGTTAGATAGCTTAGGTTGGTTGGTTAGGTTAGATAGCTTAGGTTGGTTAGGTTGGTTGGTTAGTTAGGTTGGTTGGTTAGATAGCTTAGGTTGGTTAGGTTGGTTGGTTAGGTTGCTTGGTTAGGTTGCTTGGTTAGGTTAGATAGCCTACGTTGGTTGGTTAGGTTAGTTAGGTTGGTTGGTTAGGTTAGTTAGGTTGGTTGGTTAGGTTAGATAGGTTGGTTGGTTAGGTTGGTTGGTTAGGTTAGATAGCTTACGTTGGTTAGGTTGGTTGGTTAGTTAGGTTGGTTAGGTTAGATAGCTTACGTTGGTTAGTTAGGTTGGTTAGTTAGGTTGGTTGGTTAGATAGCTTAGGTTGGTTAGGTTGGTTGGTTGGTTGTTAGGTTCCTTGGTTAGGTTGGTTGGTTAGGTTGGTTGGTTAGGTTGCTTGGTTAGGTTGCTTGGTTAGGTTAGATAGCTTAGGTTGGTTGGTTAGGTTAGTTAGGTTGGTTGGTTGGTTAGGTTAAATAGTTTACATTGGTTGGTTAGTTAGGTTGGTTGGTTAGATAGCTTAGGTTGGTTGATTAGGTTGGTTGGTTAGGTAAGGTTGGTTGGTTAGGTTGGTTGGGTTGGTTGGTTGGTTGGTTAGGTTGGTTAGGTTAGGTAGGTTAGGTTGGTTGATTAGGGGTGGTTGATTAGGTTGGTTGGTTGGTTATGTTGGTTGGGTTGGTTGGATTGGTTGGATTGGTTGGTTGGATTGGTTGGTTAGGTTAGGTTGGTTAGGTTAGGTTGGTTAGGTTGGTTGATTAGGGGTGGTTCATTAGGTGGGTTGGTTAGGTTAGGTTGGTTAGGTTAGGTTGGTTAGGTTAGGTTGGTTAGGTTGGTTGATTAGGGGTGGTTGATTAGATTGGTTGGTTGGTTAGGTTGGTTGGATTAGTTGGTTGGATTGGTTGGTTAGGTTAGGTTGGTTAGGTTAGGTTGGTTGATTAGGGGTGGTTGATTAGGTGGTTGGTTAGGTTAGGTCAGTTAGGTTAGGTTGGTTAGGTTGGTTGATTAGGGGTGGTTGATTAGATTGGTTGGTTAGTTAGGTTGGTTGGTTAAGTTAGATAGCTTAGGTTGGTTGGTTAGGTTGGTTGGTTTGGTTAGATAGCTTAGGTTGGTTGGTTGGTTGGGTTGGTTGCTTAGCCTGGTTGGTTGGTTAGATTAGGTTGCCTAGGTTGGTTGGTTGATTAGATTGGTTAGTTAGGTGGGTTGGTTAGGTTAGGTTGGTTAGGTTGGTTGGTTGGTTGGTTAGGTTAGGTTTAAACAAGCTGTTTAAATCATGGCATAAGTAAGAACTCTGTTTAGTGTTTGTAGGTAATAGTTGTGTGTGTGTACACACACATACAACTCTTTGAAAATGTAATAAGTTATTACGAAACGCGTTCAAGTGTCACGTCAGACTAGTGAATAAAAATAAATAAAAATAAAAATATATAAAAATAAAAATAAAAGAATAAAAATGAATTTTGGAGAATGGATTTTTCAATTACCATCAACAGTGAAAAGAAACAAGATCGAGAAAATTCGTGTTAGAATTATTTATCTTACTTATTCGGTCATATTAAATAAAATAATATAATTATATATATATGTACACATATATATATATATATATGTATATATATATATATATATATATATATATATATATATATATATATATATATATATATATATATATATATATATATATATATATATATATATATATATATATATATATATATATGTCGAACCTAGTAGCCAGAACGCACTTCTCAGTCAACTATGCAAGGCCCAATTTGCCTAATAAGCAAAGTTTTCATGAATTAATTGTTTTTCGACTACCTAACCTACCTAACCTAACCTAACCTAACTTTTTCGGCTACCGAACCTAACCTAACCTATAAAGATAGGTTAGGTTAGGTTAGGTAGGGTTGGTTAGGTTCGGTCTTATATCTACATTAATTTTAACTTTAATAGCAAAAATTGACTTCATACATAATGAAATGGGTTGCTTTATCATTTCATAAAAGAAAAATTAGAGAAAATATATTAATTCAGGAAAACTTGGCTTATTAGGCAAATCGGGCCTTGCATAGTAGGCATAGAAGTGCGTTCTGGCTACTAGGTACGACATATATATATATATATATATATATATATATATATATATATATATATATATATATATATATATATATATATTAGTATATTTTGGTAGCAGTCTTTCCTGTAGACATATATTATTAAATATGACCGAAAAAGTAAGATTAATAATTCTAACACGAATTTTCTCAATCTTTCGTACATTACGCTTCACTGTTGGAGGTAAATCAAAAATCACTTCTCCAAAATTCATTTTTATTTCTAGTCTGACGCGACACGGGCGCGTTTCGTAAAACTTATTACATTTTCAAAGACTTCACAAATACACAACTGATTAGAACTTGCGTTTCCCTGATTTTATATCTACATTTGAGTGAGGTGGGAAGGGTGATGTGGCATTACATTTGAGTGAGGTGGGAAGGGTGATGTGGCATTAACACAAGACAGAACACTAGGGGATATTAATAGGGTATTAAAAGTATCAACACAAGACAGAACAGAAACAATGGGTATTGAATAGAAGTGTTTGTAGAAAGCCTATTGGTCCATATTTCTTGATGCTTCTATATTGGAGCGGAGTCTTGAGGTGGGTAGAATATAGTTGTGCAATAATTGGCTGTTGATTGCTGGTGTTGACTTCTTGATGTGTAGTGCCTCGCAAACGTCAAGCCGCCTGCTATCACTGTATCTATCGATGATTTCTGTGTTGTTTACTAGGATTTCTCTGGTGATGGTTTGGTTATGGGAAGAGATTATATGTTCCTTAATGGAGCCCTGTTGTTTATGCATCGTTAAACGCCTAGAAAGAGATGTTGTTGTCTTGCCTATATACTGGGTTTTTTGGAGCTTACAGTCCCCAAGTGGGCATTTGAAGGCATAGACGACGTTAGTCTCTTTTAAAGCGTTCTGTTTTGTGTCTGGAGAGTTTTTCATGAGTAGGCTGGCCGTTTTTCTGGTTTTATAGTAAATCGTCAGTTGTATCCTCTGATTTTTGTCTGTAGGGATAACGTTTCTATTAACAATATCTTTCAGGACCCTTTCCTCTGTTTTATAAGCTGTGGAAAAGAAGTTCCTGTAAAATAGTCTAATAGGGGGTATAGGTGTTGTGTTAGTTGTCTCTTCGGAGGTTGCATGGCTTTTCACTTTCCTTCTTATGATGTCTTCGATGAAACCATTGGAGAAGCCGTTATTGACTAGGACCTGCCTTACCCTACAGAGTTCTTCGTCGACTTGCTTCCATTCTGAGCTGTGGCTGAGAGCACGGTCGACGTATGCGTTAACAACACTCCTCTTGTACCTGTCAGGGCAGTCGCTGTTGGCATTTAGGCACATTCCTATGTTTGTTTCCTTTGTGTAGACTGCAGTGTGGAAACCTCCGCCCTTTTCCATGACTGTTACATCTAGAAAAGGCAGCTTCCCATCCTTTTCCGTCTCGTAAGTGAAACGCAGCACGGAACTCTGCTCAAATGCCTCCTTCAGCTCCTGCAGATGTCTGACATCAGGTACCTGTGTAAAAATGTCGTCAACATACCTGCAGTATATGGCCGGTTTCAAGTTCATGTCGACTAAGACTTTTTGCTCGATGGTACCCATGTAGAAGTTTGCAAACAGGACACCTAGGGGAGAACCCATGGCGACCCCATCTACTTGCTTATACATGTGCCCATCCGGGCTCAAGAAGGGTGCCTCTTTAGTACAAGCTTGGAGTAGTTTCCTCAGAATACTTTCTGGCATGTCAAGAGTACAGGCTGGATCACAGCCTGTACAGTACAGGAGTACAGGCGTGATCCAGCCTGTACTCCTCTTGACATGCCAGAAAGTATTCTGAGGAAACTACTCCAAGTTTGTACTAAAGAGGCACCCTTCTTGAGCCCGGATGGGCACATGTATAAGCAAGTAGATGGGGTCGCCATGGGTTCTCCCCTAGGTGTCCTGTTTGCAAACTTCTACATGGGTACCATCGAGCAAAAAGTCTTAGTCGACATGAACTTGAAACCGGCCATATACTGCAGGTATGTTGACGACATTTTTACACAGGTACCTGATGTCAGACATCTGCAGGAGCTGAAGGAGGCATTTGAGCAGAGTTCCGTGCTGCGTTTCACTTACGAGACGGAAAAGGATGGGAAGCTGCCTTTTCTAGATGTAACAGTCATGGAAAAGGGCGGAGGTTTCCACACTGCAGTCTACACAAAGGAAACAAACATAGGAATGTGCCTAAATGCCAACAGCGACTGCCCTGACAGGTACAAGAGGAGTGTTGTTAACGCATACGTCGACCGTGCTCTCAGCCACAGCTCAGAATGGAAGCAAGTCGACGAAGAACTCTGTAGGGTAAGGCAGGTCCTAGTCAATAACGGCTTCTCCAATGGTTTCATCGAAGACATCATAAGAAGGAAAGTGAAAAGCCATGCAACCTCCGAAGAGACAACTAACACAACACCTATACCCCCTATTAGACTATTTTACAGGAACTTCTTTTCCACAGCTCATAAAACAGAGGAAAGGGTCCTGAAAGATATTGTTAATAGAAACGTTATCCCTACAGACAAAAATCAGAGGATACAACTGACGATTTACTATAAAACCAGAAAAACGGCCAGCCTACTCACGAGAAACTCTCCAGACACAAAACAGAACGCTTTAAAAGAGACTAACGTCGTCTATGCCTTCAAATGCCCACTTGGGGACTGTAAGCTCCAAAAAACCCAGTATATAGGCAAGACAACAACATCTCTTTCTAGGCGTTTAACGATGCATAAACAACAGGGCTCCATTAAGGAACATATAATCTCTTCCCATAACCAAACCATCACCAGAGAAATCCTAGTAAACAACACAGAAATCATCGATAGATACAGTGATAGCAGGCGGCTTGACGTTTGCGAGGCACTACACATCAAGAAGTCAACACCAGCAATCAACAGCCAATTATTGCACAACTATATTCTACCCACCTCAAGACTCCGCTCCAATATAGAAGCATCAAGAAATATGGACCAATAGGCTTTCTACAAACACTTCTATTCAATACCCATTGTTTCTGTTCTGTCTTGTGTTGATACTTTTAATACCCTATTAATATCCCCTAGTGTTCTGTCTTGTGTTAATGCCACATCACCCTTCCCACCTCACTCAAATGTAATGCCACATCACCCTTCCCACCTCACTCAAATGTAGATATAAAATCAGGGAAACGCAAGTTCTAATCAGTTGTGTATTTGTGAAGTCTTTGAAAATGTAATAAGTTTTACGAAACGCGCCCGTGTCGCGTCAGACTAGAAATAAAAATGAATTTTGGAGAAGTGATTTTTGATTTACCTCCAACAGTGAAGCGTAATGTACGAAAGATTGAGAAAATTCGTGTTAGAATTATTAATCTTACTTTTTCGGTCATATTTATATATATATATATATATATATATATATATATATATATATATATATATATATATATATATATATATATATATATATATATATATATATATATATATATATATATATATATATATATATTGTATGTACGATAATGTACGAAAGATTGAGAAAATTCGTGTTAGAATTATTAATCTTACTTTTTCGGTCATATTTAATAATATATATATATATATATATATATATATATATATATATATATATATATATATATATATATATATATATATATATATATATATATATATATATATATATATATATGTTTCATTGAATATGACCGCATATTCTGTATTTATTATTTTCTGGTTTAGGGCTTCTATCCCTCTAACTATTTTCTTAGCATCAGGGCTTAATTGGAATAGGAGTTCTCCAAAACTCATTTTCGTACTTTTAAGGTGAAGAAAAGAAGTGATTTACTATAGAGTGTATTACACTTATTTGTATAATTTGCACGACGTTTCGAACCTCCATGGTTCATTCTCAAGTGAACAGATCTTACAATACTAGTTGATTTTATACCCGCATTAGGTCAGGTGATAATACAATGAAGGTAAAAAACATGGGGGGATACATAAGGGATAAACATAGGGGCTGCAGAAGGCTTATTGGCCCATACGAGGCATCTCCTATCTAAACACAAAGATTAATCCAGTGTAATTGGCCTGTTATGTTGGACATTGTCTTCTGTGTTGGCATCGATATGTTCTTGTCTTGTCCTTACTCTCATGGTGGGTAGAGTAAATAGTTCCGTGATTTGGGTGGTCATGGTAGGTCGCTCTATTCTTATGTGAATTGCCTCAAGAATTTGTAATCTTCTTGAATCTTGGGTTTTGTCTATTATGCAAGTATTCTTGTTCAACATTTCTCTTGTTAGAGTAATGTCATGGGCTTGTCTCATGTGATTCCTAGGGGCACCAGATTGAAGATGGCATGTCAAACGCCTCGTCAGCTTGGTCGACGTCATACCTATGTACTTACATTGAAGGTTACATCCTTCGTGGGGGCAAGTGTACATGTATACAACGCTTGACTGCTGTAGAGGGTTCTCCGTCGGCTTCGGGCTGTTTTTGATAAGGAGTTCGGAAGTCTTCTTGGTTTTGTAGAATATTATCAGGTTTATGTTTTGGTAAGGAGTAGTGCTTTTTACTCCTTTACGGATTATTTCTTTCATTATTCTTTCCTCTTTTATATGTTCACTGTGCATGGTTGATTTGTAATATAATTTTATTGGGGGTGTTGTGGTTTCTGTTCTAGGTTCTGAATTATACCAACGGTCCAAGTGTCTTCTTATAGCAGCGTTTATTTCCGCGTTGCTATATCCGTTGTTCACCAATACCTGAGTTACTCTTTCAAACTCTTTACTCACGTTGCTCCATTCAGAGCAGTGGGTAAGCGCTCGACGAATATAAGCATTGAGAACACTGGCTTTGTATCTTTGGGGGCACTCACTTCTACCGTTCAGGCATAATCCTATGTTGGTGGGCTTGGTATATACGTTGGTGCTTAAAGAGGTTCCTGTTTTTGTTATTAGTACATCCAAGAATGGCAGACTGTTATTTTCACTATTTTCATGTGTAAATCGGAGTACTGACTCTCTCTCTAGGTGTCTTTTTAGGTCAATTAGTTCATCTGAGTCTTTTACTATTACGAATATGTCATCTACATAACGGCAGTATACAGTTGGTTTTTGTCTGCTACTGAAGACCCTATCTTCGATGGTTCCCATATAAAAATTAGCAAATAAAACTCCTAAGGGGGAGCCCATTGCTACTCCGTCTATTTGTAAATACATGTCTCCTTGTGGACTGATGAAAGGGGCTTCCTTTGTACATGCTTCGAGAAGACTTTTCAAGTGTGGCTCAGGTATGTCTAATTTGGGGGTGCTCTCGTCTCTGTATACTCTGTCCAGTATCATTCCTATGGTTGTGTCGACTGGGACGTTGGTAAAAAGGGATTCAACGTCCAGGGAAGCGATAATTCCATCGGGCTGGGTAGATTTGATCAATTCTAGGAAATCTGCTGATGATTGTAGACTAAACTTACTTGGAGTGTATGGAGTTGGGAGTTCATTGAGTTTCTTTGCCAGGTGATAAGTTGGGGTTGGTATTTGGCTGATTATAGGGCGTAGTGGGTTACCTGGTTTATGCGTCTTAACATTGCCGTAGGCATATCCTAAGCCATAGTCGCCTTGAAGTTTATTGAAATGCACACTACCTTTCTTTGCGTTGATTGCTGTAATTGTTTTGTTTACTTTCCGCTTAAGGTCTTCTACGGGGTTCCTCGTGATTCGTTGAAATTTGGAGTCGTCACTTAGGATGTATATATTAATATATATATATATATATATATATATATATATATATATATATATATATATATATATATATATATATATATATATATATATTATTAAATATGACCGAAAAAGTAAGATTAATAATTCTAACACGAATTTTCTCAATCTTTCGTACATTTCGCTTCACTGTTGGAGGTAAATCAAAAATCAATTCTCCAAAATTCATTTTTATTTCTAGTCTGACGCGACACGAGCGCGTTTCGTAAAACTTATTACATTTTCAAAGACTTTAGTTCACAAATACACAACTGAATAGAACTTACGTATCTCCGATTTTATATCTACATTTGAGTGAGGTGGAAGGGGTGATGTGGCATTAACACAAGACAGAACAAAATGTGGTATTAATAGGGTATTAATTTCATCAACACAAGACAGAACAAGAGTATTAATAGGGTATTAATTTCATCAACACAAGACAGAACACGAAACAATGGATATTGAATAGAAGTGTTTGTAGAAAGCCTATTGGTCCATATTTCTTGATGCTTCTATATTGGAGCGGAGTCTTGAGGTGGGTAGAATATAGTTGTGCAATAATTGGCTGTTGATTGCTGGTGTTGACTTTTTAATGTGTAGTGCCTCGTAAACGTCAAGCCGCCTGCTATCGCTGTATCTATCGATGATTTCTGTGTTGTTTACTAGGATTTCTCTGGCGATGGTTTGGTTGTGGGAAGAGATTATATGTTCCTTAATGGAGCCCTGTTGCTTATGCATCGTTAAACGCCTAGAAAGAGATGTTGTTGTCTTGCCTATATACTGGGTTTTTTGGAGCTTACAGTCCCCAAGAGGGCATTTGAAGACATAGACGACGTTAGTCTTTTAAAGCGTTCTGTTTTGTGTCTGGAGAGTTTCTCATGAGTAGGCTGGCCGTTTTTCTGGTTTTATAGTAAATCGTCAGTTGTTTCCTCTTATTTTTGTCTGTAGGGATAACGTTTCTATTAACAATATCTTTCAGGACCCTTTCCTCCGTTTTATGAGCTGTGGAAAAGAAGTTCCTGTAAAATAGTCTAATAGGGGGCATAGGTGTTTTGTTAGTTGTCTCTTCAGAGGTTGCATGGCTTTTCACTTTCCTTCTTATGATGTCTTCGACGAAACCATTGGAGACATCAATCATCGAAGACATCATAAGAAGGAAAGTGAAAAGCCATGCAACCTCTGAAGAGACAACTAACACAACACCTATACCCCCTATTAGACTATTTTACAGGAACTTCTTTTCCACAGCTCATAAAACGGAGGAAAGGGTCCTGAAAGATATTGTTAATAGAAACGTTATCCCTACAGACAAAAATCAGAGGATACAACTGACGATTTACTATAAAACCAGAAAAACGGCCAGTCTACTCATGAGAAACTCTCCAGACACAAAGCAGAACACTTTAAAAGAGACCAACGTCGTCTATGCCTTCAAATGCCCACTTGGGGACTGTAAGCTCCAAAAAACCCAGTATATAGGCAAGACAACAACATCTCTTTCTAGGCGTTTAACGATGCATAAGCAACAGGGCTCCATTAAGGAACATATAATCTCTTCCCACAACCAAACCATCGCCAGAGAAATCCTAGTAAACAACACAGAAATCATCGATAGATACAGCGATAGCAGGCGGCTTGACGTTTGCGAGGCACTACACATCAAGAAGTCAACACCAGCAATCAACAGCCAATTATTGCACAACTATATTCTACCCACCTCAAGACTCCGCTCCAATATAGAAGCATCAAGAAATATGGACCAATAGGCTTTCTACAAACACTTCTATTCAATACCCATTGTTTCTGTTCTGTCTTGTGTTGATACTTTTAATACCCTATTAATATCCCCTAGTGTTCTGTCTTGTGTTAATGCCACATCACCCTTCCCACCTCACTCAAATGTAATGCCACATCACCCTTCCCACCTCACTCAAATGTAGATATAAAATCAGGGAAACGCAAGTTCTAATCAGTTGTGTATTTGTGAAGTCTTTGAAAATGTAATAAGTTTTACGAAACGCGCCCGTGTCGCGTCAGACTAGAAATAAAAATGAATTTTGGAGAAGTGATTTTTGATTTACCTCCAACAGTGAAGCGTAATGTACGAAAGATTGAGAAAATTCGTGTTAGAATTATTAATCTTACTTTTTCGGTCATATTTATATATATATATATATATATATATATATATATATATATATATATATATATATATATATATATATATATATATATATATATATATATATATATATATATTGTATGTACGATAATGTACGAAAGATTGAGAAAATTCGTGTTAGAATTATTAATCTTACTTTTTCGGTCATATTTAATAATATATATATATATATATATATATATATATATATATATATATATATATATATATATATATATATATATATATATATATATATATATATATATATATATATATGTTTCATTGAATATGACCGCATATTCTGTATTTATTATTTTCTGGTTTAGGGCTTCTATCCCTCTAACTATTTTCTTAGCATCAGGGCTTAATTGGAATAGGAGTTCTCCAAAACTCATTTTCGTACTTTTAAGGTGAAGAAAAGAAGTGATTTACTATAGAGTGTATTACACTTATTTGTATAATTTGCACGACGTTTCGAACCTCCATGGTTCATTCTCAAGTGAACAGATCTTACAATACTAGTTGATTTTATACCCGCATTAGGTCAGGTGATAATACAATGAAGGTAAAAAACATGGGGGGATACATAAGGGATAAACATAGGGGCTGCAGAAGGCTTATTGGCCCATACGAGGCATCTCCTATCTAAACACAAAGATTAATCCAGTGTAATTGGCCTGTTATGTTGGACATTGTCTTCTGTGTTGGCATCGATATGTTCTTGTCTTGTCCTTACTCTCATGGTGGGTAGAGTAAATAGTTCCGTGATTTGGGTGGTCATGGTAGGTCGCTCTATTCTTATGTGAATTGCCTCAAGAATTTGTAATCTTCTTGAATCTTGGGTTTTGTCTATTATGCAAGTATTCTTGTTCAACATTTCTCTTGTTAGAGTAATGTCATGGGCTTGTCTCATGTGATTCCTAGGGGCACCAGATTGAAGATGGCATGTCAAACGCCTCGTCAGCTTGGTCGACGTCATACCTATGTACTTACATTGAAGGTTACATCCTTCGTGGGGGCAAGTGTACATGTATACAACGCTTGACTGCTGTAGAGGGTTCTCCGTCGGCTTCGGGCTGTTTTTGATAAGGAGTTCGGAAGTCTTCTTGGTTTTGTAGAATATTATCAGGTTTATGTTTTGGTAAGGAGTAGTGCTTTTTACTCCTTTACGGATTATTTCTTTCATTATTCTTTCCTCTTTTATATGTTCACTGTGCATGGTTGATTTGTAATATAATTTTATTGGGGGTGTTGTGGTTTCTGTTCTAGGTTCTGAATTATACCAACGGTCCAAGTGTCTTCTTATAGCAGCGTTTATTTCCGCGTTGCTATATCCGTTGTTCACCAATACCTGAGTTACTCTTTCAAACTCTTTACTCACGTTGCTCCATTCAGAGCAGTGGGTAAGCGCTCGACGAATATAAGCATTGAGAACACTGGCTTTGTATCTTTGGGGGCACTCACTTCTACCGTTCAGGCATAATCCTATGTTGGTGGGCTTGGTATATACGTTGGTGCTTAAAGAGGTTCCTGTTTTTGTTATTAGTACATCCAAGAATGGCAGACTGTTATTTTCACTATTTTCATGTGTAAATCGGAGTACTGACTCTCTCTCTAGGTGTCTTTTTAGGTCAATTAGTTCATCTGAGTCTTTTACTATTACGAATATGTCATCTACATAACGGCAGTATACAGTTGGTTTTTGTCTGCTACTGAAGACCCTATCTTCGATGGTTCCCATATAAAAATTAGCAAATAAAACTCCTAAGGGGGAGCCCATTGCTACTCCGTCTATTTGTAAATACATGTCTCCTTGTGGACTGATGAAAGGGGCTTCCTTTGTACATGCTTCGAGAAGACTTTTCAAGTGTGGCTCAGGTATGTCTAATTTGGGGGTGCTCTCGTCTCTGTATACTCTGTCCAGTATCATTCCTATGGTTGTGTCGACTGGGACGTTGGTAAAAAGGGATTCAACGTCCAGGGAAGCGATAATTCCATCGGGCTGGGTAGATTTGATCAATTCTAGGAAATCTGCTGATGATTGTAGACTAAACTTACTTGGAGTGTATGGAGTTGGGAGTTCATTGAGTTTCTTTGCCAGGTGATAAGTTGGGGTTGGTATTTGGCTGATTATAGGGCGTAGTGGGTTACCTGGTTTATGCGTCTTAACATTGCCGTAGGCATATCCTAAGCCATAGTCGCCTTGAAGTTTATTGAAATGCACACTACCTTTCTTTGCGTTGATTGCTGTAATTGTTTTGTTTACTTTCCGCTTAAGGTCTTCTACGGGGTTCCTCGTGATTCGTTGAAATTTGGAGTCGTCACTTAGGATGTATATATTAATATATATATATATATATATATATATATATATATATATATATATATATATATATATATATATATATATATATATATATATATATATATATATATATATATATATATTATTAAATATGACCGAAAAAGTAAGATTAATAATTCTAACACGAATTTTCTCAATCTTTCGTACATTTCGCTTCACTGTTGGAGGTAAATCAAAAATCAATTCTCCAAAATTCATTTTTATTTCTAGTCTGACGCGACACGAGCGCGTTTCGTAAAACTTATTACATTTTCAAAGACTTTAGTTCACAAATACACAACTGAATAGAACTTACGTATCTCCGATTTTATATCTACATTTGAGTGAGGTGGAAGGGGTGATGTGGCATTAACACAAGACAGAACAAAATGTGGTATTAATAGGGTATTAATTTCATCAACACAAGACAGAACAAGAGTATTAATAGGGTATTAATTTCATCAACACAAGACAGAACACGAAACAATGGATATTGAATAGAAGTGTTTGTAGAAAGCCTATTGGTCCATATTTCTTGATGCTTCTATATTGGAGCGGAGTCTTGAGGTGGGTAGAATATAGTTGTGCAATAATTGGCTGTTGATTGCTGGTGTTGACTTTTTAATGTGTAGTGCCTCGTAAACGTCAAGCCGCCTGCTATCGCTGTATCTATCGATGATTTCTGTGTTGTTTACTAGGATTTCTCTGGCGATGGTTTGGTTGTGGGAAGAGATTATATGTTCCTTAATGGAGCCCTGTTGCTTATGCATCGTTAAACGCCTAGAAAGAGATGTTGTTGTCTTGCCTATATACTGGGTTTTTTGGAGCTTACAGTCCCCAAGAGGGCATTTGAAGACATAGACGACGTTAGTCTTTTAAAGCGTTCTGTTTTGTGTCTGGAGAGTTTCTCATGAGTAGGCTGGCCGTTTTTCTGGTTTTATAGTAAATCGTCAGTTGTTTCCTCTTATTTTTGTCTGTAGGGATAACGTTTCTATTAACAATATCTTTCAGGACCCTTTCCTCCGTTTTATGAGCTGTGGAAAAGAAGTTCCTGTAAAATAGTCTAATAGGGGGCATAGGTGTTTTGTTAGTTGTCTCTTCAGAGGTTGCATGGCTTTTCACTTTCCTTCTTATGATGTCTTCGACGAAACCATTGGAGACATCAATCATCGAAGACATCATAAGAAGGAAAGTGAAAAGCCATGCAACCTCTGAAGAGACAACTAACACAACACCTATACCCCCTATTAGACTATTTTACAGGAACTTCTTTTCCACAGCTCATAAAACGGAGGAAAGGGTCCTGAAAGATATTGTTAATAGAAACGTTATCCCTACAGACAAAAATCAGAGGATACAACTGACGATTTACTATAAAACCAGAAAAACGGCCAGTCTACTCATGAGAAACTCTCCAGACACAAAGCAGAACACTTTAAAAGAGACCAACGTCGTCTATGCCTTCAAATGCCCACTTGGGGACTGTAAGCTCCAAAAAACCCAGTATATAGGCAAGACAACAACATCTCTTTCTAGGCGTTTAACGATGCATAAGCAACAGGGCTCCATTAAGGAACATATAATCTCTTCCCACAACCAAACCATCGCCAGAGAAATCCTAGTAAACAACACAGAAATCATCGATAGATACAGCGATAGCAGGCGGCTTGACGTTTGCGAGGCACTACACATCAAGAAGTCAACACCAGCAATCAACAGCTAATTAATGCACAACTATATTCTACCCACCTCAAGACTTCGCTCCAATATAGAAGCATCAAGAAATATGGACCAATAGGCTTTCTACAAACACGTCTATTCAATACCCATTGTTTCGTGTTCTGTCTTGTGTTGATGAAATTAATACCCTATTAATGCCACCTCTTGTTCTGTCTTGTGTTGATGAAATTAATACCCTATTAATGCCACCTCTTGTTCTGTCTTGTGTTAATGCCACATCACCCCTTCCACCTCACTCAAATGTAGATATAAAATCGGAGATGCGTAAGTTCTATTCAGTTGTGTATTTGTGAACTAAAGTCTTTGAAAATGTAATAAGTTTTACGAAACGCGCTCGTGTCGCGTCAGACTAGAAATAAAAATGAATTTTGGAGAATTGATTTTTGATTTACCTCCAACAGTGAAAAGAAATGTACGAAAGATTGAGAAAATTCGTGTTAGAATTATTAATCTTACTTTTTCGGTCATATATTATAATATATGTCTACAGGAAAGACTGCTACCAAAATATACTAATATATATATATATATATATTTTTTTTTTTTGAATAATAGGGAAGGGAGTACCACCTCTGGCTGGAAGAAGGGGGACCCATAGCCTCGGAGGAAACCACACATCACGCATTGGAGGGAATGTAGGTCCCCTCCAATACAGTTTCTGTGTGCTTTTCTCCTACCACCCCCTTCCCCTTTTTTTTTCCTTTATTGTGTATTTAAAGGTTACAAAACATACAAGACAAATGCCTAAAGGTTATGGATCTCTTGAAGCTCCTCCGCTTCTGGACAGGAACCGAGGACGCAGCAAGCATTTCCCCTCTGGATCGCCACACTGAGACGCTGAAATAAAAAACTGGAAGCCCTTGGGTCTCTGGTGACGTCAATGAGCTTGGAACCCAATTCCTTGAGAAATCCCAAGGCACTCTTGCCCCAGGGGCCATGCGTCTCAGACGCTATGGGAACAAAGAGGTATTGACCTTCCAGTCGCCTGTACTTGAGTGATTTTGCTGTTTCCCTGTGGTTGGCCGCCCCACCTGCTTGATCAGCTCCGAAGTGTTTTTTAGGGGGTTATATATATATAATATATATATATATATATATATATATATATATATATATATATATATATATATATATATATATATATATATATATATTATATAAATATTTATATTATCCTGGAGTTTTGGTTTTCAACCTAAACGACCAAAATTAATGTGGTATTTACCCTCGATATAAAAAAATTAAACCAATACAAAAATTACAAAATAACATTACAATAATTGGTCGAGTCTTAACTGTTGTAGTTGATGAAGTCAGGCCCGGCGTGTGGAGTACCAGGCTTCTTTCTAGAGTTATAATGGGTTAGTTGCAGCGGCTGATGTGCACACCATTTACCAGCCTGGAATGTTACCTCGCATTAGCACTCTTTGATAATAATACAAATGTGTGCCCTAATTAGGTACTGCCACTTTTATTATAAGCTTCGGCCTACCTTATTTATCACTAAGTATATATATATATATATATATATATATATATATATATATATATATATATATATATATATATATATATATATATATACATATATATATATATATATATATATATATATATATATATATATATATATATATATATATATATATATATATATATATATATATATAATATATATATATATATATACACAAACTTAAATAGCTTAAATTTTATATTTTGATTACTTTGGGCTCGACAGCCCTCGTCTTAACTACTTTCATTGTTTTTTAGGGGGTTAGTGTTTTTGGTAAGAATTAAATAGGATTCCAAAAAGCTAAACTGTGACTATTTAAGATTTATGTGGTGTAAACATTAGGATTTATGTGGTGTACACATTAGGATTTATGTGGAGTAAACATTAGGATTTATGTGGTGTAAACATTAGGATTTATGTGGTGTACACATTAGGATTTATGTGGTGTACACATTAGGATTTATGTGGTGTAAACATTAGCATTTATGTGGTGTAAACATTAGGATTTATGCGGTGTAAACATTAGCATTTATGTGGTGTAAACATTAGCATTTATGTGGTGTAAACATTAGCATTTATGTGGTGTAAACATTAGGATTTATGTGGTGTAAACATTAGCATTTATGTGGTGTAAACATTAGGATTTATGTGGTGTAAACATTAGGATTTATGTGGTGTAAACATTAGGATTTATGTGGTGTAAACATTAGGATTTATGTGGTGTAAACAGAGACGGGATTGGTGGCGACATTGAAGGCGTCAATATAGGCTTGATGCATTGCGTTTATGCTTTTTGTTGTCACTGCTTCTCCTCTTGTCTATTATTATAAACAATCCTACACCTTAATAACAATAACGAGGCACAAGCAGTTGTTACAAAATTAATATTAATAGTTTCTGGCTTATAAACTTCCGTTTAAGCACAAGGGACGTCTTCGCTTGGCAATGTTTACAATCTCTCTGGCTAGCGTCGTCTCCCCCGGTGTTCGTGAGACAAGTAGCCGTCTACACCTCTGGCTAGCGTCGTCTCCCCCGATGTTCGTGAGACAAGTAGCCGTCTACACCTCTGGCTAGCGTCGTCTCCCCCTGTGTTCGTGAGACAAGTAGCCGTCTACATCTCTGGCTAGCGTCGTCTCCCCCGGTGTTCGTGAGACAAGTAGCCGTCTACACCTCTGGCTAGCGTCGTCTCCCACGGTGTTCGTGAGACAAGTAGCCGTCTACACCTCTGGCTAGCGTCGTCTCCCCCGGTGTTCGTGAGACAAGTAGCCGTCTACATCTCTGGCTAGCGTCGTCTCCCCCGGTGTTCGTGAGACAAGTAGCCGTCTACACCTCTGGCTAGCGTCGTCTCCCCCGGTGTTCGTGAGACAAGTAGCCGTCTACACCTCTGGCTAGCGTCGTCTCCCCCGGTGTTCGTGAGACAAGTAGCCGTCTACACCGGATTCACGAAATATTTATATTTTCGACACGCTATTCTTAATTTTTATAGATAATATTTAGCGGTGTGCAGTTATTATTCCTTTCTTTAGGATCATTGTTGTCTTTCTTGAATAGTGGTTATATCTTAGTGTTCTTATGAGAATGTGGATTTTCTCATGTTTGGATTCAGACGCCTATAGTGTCGAAAACGGCTCGGATTGCAGTTGTTGTTGTTAGAGGAGGAAGCCTCGTGGATCTGTTCTATATATACAGCTTAGGTCGACTGCTAGCAGCCGTGGAGTGAGGACGTTTACCGACCCTCCGTGGCTGTTGGAGTTGTTTGCTGTTTTGGTCGCCAGGTGGTGTGGGCGTCTCTGCCCTACCAGTTTTGTTGCCTGCCTGGCTGCGTTGACGTGGCAGTCCTGACATGGGGGGCCATCTTCCTCCTGTTATGCGTGTGAACTCCGTGGGCCTGGAGTTCACTTGTAAGGCTGGTTATCCGACCATCGAGATGGTGATGTGTGACATGCTTCGTGTCCCGGTGGAAGCTGTTTACGGTGTGGAGCTAGTTACGGCCCATCGGGTTGTTATTAAGTTCGTGGTGGAGGACGAGTACCGGGACTTCCTCCGTCGGTACGGGGGGAGTACGTTGCCGTTGCCAGACGATGCCGGCTCTGTGGCAATTTCGGACCGCAGTGGTGCCCTGACTTATGTCAGTATCCATGGTGCGCCCCTGGAGTTCCCTGATGACCTCCTCCGGCGTTACTTCGGGGGTTTTGGTACTGTTGTCAGCGTGCGGGTGAACACGCTCTCCTCGGGGCGGTATGCTGGGAGGCGTACAAACATTCGCACGTTGGGGATGCGCCTGCGGTCGGATATACCTTCTGTCCGGCTTATGGGGTACTACGTCCGGGTGTATTATGCCCGGCAGCCTCGTACCTGTTTCCGGTGTGGCCTGTTGGGGCATCAGGCTGCCGGGTGCTCTGAGGCCCCCTGCTGCTCCTGTCAACTTGTTCCGCGACGAGGATTTCCCGCCGCTCCCTCTGGAGGCAGTCTCCGGTGATGTTGATGAGGTGGTGCGCGTCCCGTCTGCTGCTGCAGCTTCCCCGGCGGCGCCTGCCGTTCCTCCGGTTGTTGCCGTCCCTCCTCCGGTTGTTGCCGTCCCTCCTCCGGTTGTTGCCGTCCCTCCTCCGGTTGTTGCCGTCCCTCCTCCGGTTGTTGCCGTCCCTCCTCCGGTTCTTGAGGTACCGTCGGTTGGTCTGCCTGATCCTGTTGCTGTTCCAGCTGCTCCCGTGGGCCTTCCTGAAGCTCCCTGTGTGACGTCGCTGTCTTCTCCCTCGTCTTCTGATGCTGCGCCTGGCCCTGTGTCCGTGACTCGGGTCCCGGATGTGCTTGGTGCTGGGGTGACTGCAGAGCCTCCTGCTGTGTGTGGCCCGGTTCCCCCTGTGGTTGAGGCTGCTGCCGTCCTGGCGTCGGTTCCTTCGGCTCGTGGTACCCGTGTTTCTGGGTCACTTACCGGCTCTGGCGATATCCGGCCGGTGCCCAAACGTTCCCGGCGTTCGTCTTCTTCCTGGGCCGACGTTGGTGACTTCAGTGACTGCGGGGCTTCGGGTGTTGACAGTGTGGATATGGATGCGTCGATGTCTCCGCGGTTCGTGGTGGCGGAGGTCCATGTGCCTGCTGGTGCTGGTGCCTGTGTCTCGGACGTGCCTTCTGTTCCTTCTCCGCCGGGGGACTCTCCACAGTGGGGGGTGGTGGCTTCCGCTGCCAGGGATGGTGTGGACTCCGGTGCTGGGCGTGGCCTGGTGGTGACGTTACGGAAGGATGCGCGCCGTCCGGGTTCCCTGCTGTCGTCTGGTGGTGTGCCCGGGGCCGTGGGTACCCCTGTGGTGCGGGTGCGCGTTTGGGCCCTGGGGGACGTGTTGCCGGCGTCTGTGATGCCACCGGGTCACTGGTCGAAGATTGCCGAGTTACTGCTGTCTGACGGACCGGAGTGCTTTCATGGTGGGCAAGTTCCCTTCCTGTGGGGGCGAGTGGCGACTTCTCGCCTCCTGAGTACTACCATCTGGGTCCCCAGTTTGCAGGTGTTTGTTGCCCCGGTTCCGGATGTTATGGCGTCCTCGGTGGATGGACGAGACCCTTGGCAATGGGTGCTCTGGGAGGCGTTCAATGTCAGGTTCCCGCGGGCCAAGTTCCCGGGCAAGTATGTGCTCTGATTTCTTGTGTATTTGCTCTATGACATGCTGTGTGCCCTTCTGGCTGTTTGTTTGCCCTGTTCTATTATGTGCTTCTGCCTCTCCCTTTGTGCGTAGCTTTGCCGTGTGGCATATTAGTTCCTAGTGCTTGGCGCCACTCGTTTCGCGTTTTGGCTTGGCGTTTCGCCTTTTCTGGCTTTGCGATTCACCCTTCACGGGTACGCCGGGGCGCATCCGATCCCACGATCGTCGTCGCCCCTAACTCAAAAACAACAACATATATACAGCTTAAACCACGTGGTCTCTTTTCCTTCCAGTCATCTGTAGATATAAACCTACAATTCCTGTATAACAGGCTATGTGTTTTGTTTACATATATGTGTGTGTGCGTAACTACCTAAATGTACTTACATGAGAGCTACGCTCGTGGTGTCCAGTCTGGATTTATATTACAATAAATGTATAACTTGAGAATAATTTCTGTTTAGGACAAAGGTTCATTTCCCTGTTTGTCAGTAGGCTATCACTGAAACCGTAATATGCTTTCGGACCATCGCAAATACTTAGATAACTACCGAGGTGGTCTGAGAGGGAGGTTCGTGTATGCTTCCCAGTGTGTACGTGTGGGCGTACATATGTGCGGACGTACGTACGTGCGGGTGTACGTATGTGCGGGCGTACATATGTGCTGGAATGCGTCTATTACGCCCGAGTGTTTATTGATGAACACTCATGGGTTTGGCGGTGCTATGAGTCCATGGAAGGCATGAGTAAGTGGGCGGCATGAGTGTGTTGGCCAAATATGAGTGTGTGTGTATGTGCACCTCACGAGTGTCATGAGGCATAGGAGCGTGGGTGACACAGGCTCGCAGACTGCACATGTGCCTGTGCAGCATACTCATATGGGAAGCATAGACGTGAGGGCAGCATACATGAGGGCTTCATACACACGTCACACACACACCTGCTAGCGGCATACAAGTGTGTGTGAGGCACTCAGATGTAGGGGGGGGGGAGGTGAGTGCCACTGGCCTCAGATGGCAGATGAGGAGTTATGAGGAAAGGGCAGACGAGTGGGGGGGGGGGTCCTGGAGTGAAGAGGCAGGTGGATGAGGCTGGATGAGGATGAAAGTGTAGGTGGATGAGGGGAAAGGGGAGAGGGTGAGGGGAAACTGCTGTGGACCCTCTCACCTGCTGACCTTTCACGCCAACCTCCACCCACTCACTCACCCCTCTCACAGTCCCCTCACTCTCACTCACCCTCTCTTACAGTCCAATCACTCTCACTCAGCCCTCTTACAGTTCACTCACTCTCACCCTCACAGTTCACTCACCCCCCAAAACCACATATTTCTAAACACCCAGCCTCATATGTACCAATATCACATGCCACACCCATCATCGTCATTTCCCCCCCCCCCCCCCCTAGTATCTGTGGTCCTCGACACCTACATGGTCTCCCACACCTGCACCAACACCCACACCTGGGTGACCCACACTAACCTGAGACAAAGCCTTTAACAGCCGCGTGGTGAGACAGTCGGAGTGGCTGTAGGCGGCCCAGCTCCTTCCTCCCCCCCCTCCCGACACTCATGACAGACAGCTCAGTAATCTCAACATATCCACCAAAATAATAATTTATTGCAAATAAGGAAAGCAATAGAAAATTAGGAAGAATCAACAGGACCAACAAAAAACGAAATTGGTTTGCTGTTTATGCAAATGGTAGGCACCCACAAACCTTCACGCCGTTTTCTATGACACGGAGTAAAGTAATGAGTAATTTATAGTCTATAGATTCTAAGTACAACATTATGAAAAGTCTTGTTACTTCTAATGAGATAACTAGGCCTTTTTATGAGGGAAAATGGGTAAGGGTAGAACTAATTATTTTGAAAAGTTCATTGGGCGGAGTTGTTAGAATAGTGTTGTGAGGGAGAAGAGGCTACTGGAGACATTCTCCATGTCTGCTACAAGTACATCTGTGGCTGCACATGCCATCCTTACATTGACGCTTGTCTTTAAGGCCTAAGGCCTATCTGCAAGGTTCTTAAGGTGACCACAAGTATACTGGACTAAAGTATACTCTCAGTATACAGCAAAAAAGGGGAGTTATACTTCTCAGTGTATATATATATATCCACGTCTATCGTTATGGTGTATTTTTAGACCGTTAAATAATTAAATTTTAAATCCCTACCTCCTTTCAAATTTGAACCATGACGGTTAACGGTATTGTTAACCGTCAAATAATTCAATTACAAATGTCTTCCCGCTACTTGTTCTATTTGGGTGTTGGTGTCCATGCTTCTAATATTGCTGGGTTTGGTTCATACAGTTTAGCTACTACACCAAAATAAAAGTGGTTTGGAAGAGCTACAGTTGTATTTTAAAATTTATCTTTTATATATTTTAAGGTGTGGAGTCTCTTGGGGCCTCTATCTCTTTCACTCTTCACGCTGAAGCTGTTTTTGTTCCTTCATGCTAAAGCTGTTTTTGTTTCTTGGCGCTGAAGCTGTTTTTGTTTCTTGACGCTGAAGCTGTTTTTGTTTCTTGACGCTGAAGCTGTTTTTGTTTCTTGACGCTGAAGCTGTTTTTGATTCATGACGCTGAAGCTGTTTTTGTTTCTTGACGCTGAAGCTGTTTTTGTTTCTTGACGCTGAAGCTGTTTTTGTTTCATGACGCTGAAGCTGTTTTTGTTTCTTGACGCTGAAGCTGTTTTTGTTTCTTGACGCTGAAGCTGTTTTTGTTTCTTGACGCTGAAGCTGTTTTTGTTTCTTGACGCTGAAGCTGTTTTTGTTTCTTGACGCTGAAGCTGTTTTTGTTTCTTGACGCTGAAGCTGTTTTTGTTTCTTGACGCTGAAGCTGTTTTTGTTTCTTGACGCTGAAGCTGTTTCTTCACGCTAAAACAGTCTGTCTTTCACCCTATTATTTGTTTTGTATAACCTTTTACTTGCAAATGCTACCAATAATTAAGTCTTAATTTCCTTCAAATATATGTTTTTAAGCAATGATTATTATGCATGGCAATGGGGAAAAAGTATGGCAATGGGGGTAAAAAAGTATGGCAATACGGGGAAAAAAGTATGGCAATGGGGGTAAAAAAGTATGGCAATGGGGAAAAAAAGTATGGCAATACGGGGAAAAAAGTATGGCAATGGGGGTAAAAAAGTATGGCAATGGGGCTAAAAATGCATGTGCATGGGTAAAACAGTGTTGGTAAACTCATGGCAATGTTGCAAACAATTATACTAAGATGGTTTTATGCTGTTGCATCTGCCACGAGCTGTGTTGCCCTCAGCCTGGACCTGCGGGGGGGGGAGGGGGTCTTTAAGATCACTAAGACAGTCTTTACTAAGTCTTGGATGGACGGTGTCCAGTTCAGCCTTAAGTGAGTCAGCCTTTTGGATGACGCCAGCAGCCAGTGAGTCATATTAGAGTCGTAGATTAACGCCCATACGCACACACACACAGCCGGTGGCCGAGTGGACAGCACGCTGGACACGTGATCGTGTGGTTGCGGGTTCGATCCGGGGCGCCGGCGAGAAACGATGGGCAGAGCTTCTTTTACCCTGAATGTCGGAAAATCCGACACCATTTAATAATCATACAGATAATAGCTGTGTTGTATAAACAAGTTACCCATAGAAAACGTAACTTGTAGTGGAATTACCATCTAAAGAAAACGGGATATCATCACCACATACTATTATAATTCACCACCTATTATGGTGGGAATTATTCTTAAATACATTAGTCTTTGGACTTTACCATCATAAAAACATCTTATATAAATTAACTTAATTATCAATATTAAAGTAGAGTAAATGTGACCCTTCTATCACTTTCTGACATGTGGGCAATGTAAGCCAGGCGTCAGAGGGAGGAAGGAGGGCAGCCATTGTTTATACTAGACCAGAGGCTCACACGGGAGCAAATTCGGCTCCTGATAAATTTACTTGGACGTAGTGTTATGGAAACCAAAGGTGTACCATTGTCAACACGCTGTCTACAAATTCAAGTTAAGTGTCTATCCGAAACCCGTTTATCATTCATTTATGGCCATTAATGTCAGGATATAGGGTGACCCGGTTAGATCACGTGGAAGCCTCAAACTAAAGGTAATTAAGCCAGGTCTTCAATGTTCCATGTACAGTTTTCTCTGATATAGCTTGTCATATATAGGATTCTGGCTTCTCAGTTAGCGCCCTTTTGACAGGTCAAGACGAGGAAGAGTTTGTGCACCAGTTACCTGGGTGATGGAAGCTACCTCAAAGAGGATAATTTGGTGTCTACACCCTAGTTATACCTGGTGGACTAACCTGCTGTACTATAAGATAAGGAACCTCATCAATGTATGTAGCTATTACTGTAGTTTGATTGGCTGCATATATATTAATTTAATAAACCCCCCCTAATGTGTAGAGGATCGATTTGTGAGATTGAGATTATTGCAGAAATACAGTCCACTTATCATTATACAAATTTCTATCGAAGTATATAAATTAACGTAAATATAAATTCATATAAATTAAATAAATATAAATCTCACAGGTCGGTTCCCACATTATTTGGTCATCTTCGAACCGGATGACGGATTATTTGATCCTTTGAACCACATTTGGTCATCTTAGTACCGGATGAACCAGTTAACCAGTGGATTCATTAAATATACTAGTGCAGTGTGATTTAAACAAAGCCAGTCAAGACGGCGGCGTTGACTCGTGCGAGTTCACGAGCCCCGCTCAGTTCAGTTAAGCCTTAGTCAGCGGTTTCATGCACACCCACAGATATTTGGTGGCGTGTTATTTCGTGAAATGACAGCGCTAATATTGAAGCCAGCCAAAGTAGTGGCTGTGGTGTCGCGTGATTGTTCACGGATTTCGTGGTGTTACATTTCGCGAGAGATTATCTACGAATTTTGTGGACTTTATTTCGCGAGGTCACTAATAATATTTAATACTTCTAGATAATATTAGAAGTTTCATAGAGGCTAATTAAGAGGCTATTATCAATAATTGTGTGTATTATTTCTCCAAATAGAGAATTATTTAATATATATTGCACTAGTGATCACAGTATAATATTTACTAATTGCCAACCCACAACAGGGTAGGATATTAACTATGACTAGTTGAACTATTATCGTTCATCCTAGTCCCATTATTACCATAGTCAGTTGTACTATATTGATTAACCTAGCACCATTAATGAATGGTCCAGACCCTATTTTGGGTGTAATTTTTATCAACTCGAGTTGAGTTGTATATATAATAATTTACTTATGATCATTACACCTTTGAGTGATTAATTAGTGTCTCTACCATCCTAGGGTGATATAGAAGAGCTAACCTAAAGGTACTTCCAGTGACACTGGTTTATCACTCAAATCATTAGTGTGGATGATTGTATATATATAATGTGTATTAATTTTAAGTGCTAACCTCTAGTAGAGGTAGGATTATTGCCTAGTGAGTGCAGAATTTACCCTAGGCTACCATCAGTGCTTGTTCAGTATTATGAGCAGCCCAAGTACAAGCCCCACAAGGCTTCACCAACGAGCCAGTATGGATAATGCAGGGAGAATGAAAAGAACCCTTGCAGGTCTTAAAGGCCACTTAACAAGACAGATCAAGAAATGTGAAGATTTGTCACAACAATCAACAGTTGATTATGCTGACCTGGAAAGCTATTATCAAGCAGCTGCAGGTAAATTTGAGCAAATCAAATGTCAAATAGCAACATATGTGGCTGAACTTGCCAACACTAATTTATCAGAAACAGAAATAGACGACATTATGGTTGATCTTGCGAATTATGAAGATCACACTCAGGCCACGTTACAGCCTTATGTCAAATTAATTGCCCAGAACAAGGCAACAGCAACAACAACAACAGTTGCATCTAATACGAGTCAAGCAGAAGCTCGACTCCCTCCAATTAATTTACCCACTTTCTCAGGAAAAGATGAGGAAGATTGGGACGAATTTTGGAACAAATTCGTTGACCTTGTAGACTCAAAACAATCTTTACCAAAGAGTAGTAAATTCTCTTATTTGCAAGGCCAATTATCAGGTGAGGCTAAAACAGTAGTATCCCATCTGAGATTAACTAATGACGGCTATGATCTGGCAGTAAAACTCCTCAAGGATAATTATGCTGATCCAGAAGTAAGAACATCACATTTAGTTCATGAGCTGTTGCATTTACCCCCACCGGAGGCTTCAGCTGATTCACTCCAAGTCTTCAAGCTGGAGGTAGAATCATTGATCAATGCCCTCAGCCTGACAGCAGATACAAACGGGGCTGAGTGGGTCTTGAAAATAATTGTCCAGGAGAAAATACCTAGGGACATATTGAGACAAATAAGTGCTCATTACAATAAAAGCATCTTATCCATGAATGAAATATCTGAAGGTTTAAAGTCAGTAGTTCATCAATTACGAACACATGACAAATTAAAACCACCAAGTAAACCCTCAGAAACCAATAATAGTAAACCACAGAGTACCAAAGGTACTCCAAATCAATCTAGACAATATAATTCAACACCAAAGTGGAACAGTGGCAGTGTGGGCGTATATGCAGTGGGACCCTCCAAGCCTATAGTTACTGTGTCATCCAAGAACGTGACACCAAAGGGTACAGGAAGCTATGGAACATGTTTGTTCTGCAATGAGAAACATTCAATGTACCACTGCCCTAATTTTCCTGATAGTGACGCCCGTGTTGAGCGACTCATAGATTTGCAACATTGCACGAGGTGCCTCAGGAAACATAACATCAAGGACTGTGATACCCAATTACACACCTGTAATAGGTGTAACAAAGGTCAGCACCATGCAGCATTGTGCAGAGACACCAAAACAACGTCTCCAAACCCCAAGGTGGAAGATAGCATTCCCACCTCAGTACAGTACTGCAAGGTGCAACAAACAAAGAGTGTCCAATCGGCAAAGTCTAAAGGTAATACGACTTTGCCTACTGCCCAAATTACCATCCTGAATAAGAGGGCCAAGGTCCATACCCGTGGGTTGTTTGACCAAGGATCCCAGAGAACATATATCACCAAAAAGCCGGCAGATGAATTACAATTAAGGCCTGTAGCCCAGCTGTCATTCAATATCTCAGGGTTTGTAACAGATGCAGGACCTCAAGTCTACCAGGTGGTACAACCATCAGTACGCTTAGGCAGGTACGTCTGTCGAGTACAAGCCATTGTGGTGGACAAAATACCAGTAGACCTACAAGTTCAAGGTCTGAGAGCAACAGCCAAATTCCTGAGAAATAGAGGAATAAAATTGGCAGATAATATTAAGTCTGATCACCTCAACGACTTCGGTCTCCTTGTAGGGACAGACTATTGTCATCGATTCATCGGTAGCCCTACTAAATATCAGGGTATAACCATGTTAAACTCTGCAGGAGGTAAATTACTCTCAGGCCCAGTATCAAGCCTGAGGAGACCTATGCCTGCAGATAAACAATACCAGTAGAAATCTAAATTTGTCAGCTGATTATATTTCTCCAGTAGCATTATACTAAGGAGATTACAGCTGACTATACCAACAGAGGTTGATGTTAGTATCATCGTTTAAAGCTGAAGATGAGTTCATGAGGCCTCAGTGGCAAATCAGTGAACAGTAGCCTAAAACAGCTACAAGTCACTGCGACCAATGTCACTGAACCCACTGCAGTCTCAGAACCATACTTTACTTTAATGATGAGCTATTCAATCTTATGAATCAATTAACTAAATTAAAACCCCAATAAATCTGATGACTGATTTGATACATTTATTATTTAATCAAGATGAATTCCATGGGCCTCAGTGTTTATATATCAGTGACCAGTTACCTGAAGAAACTTCAAGTT
Source organism: Procambarus clarkii (assembly GCF_040958095.1). Lineage (NCBI taxonomy): Eukaryota > Metazoa > Arthropoda > Malacostraca > Decapoda > Cambaridae > Procambarus > Procambarus clarkii. The sequence goes on from NW_027189376.1 coordinate 40,690, forward strand.
ATATCTAATGTCACTGATCTCACTGCAGTCCCTGAATCATACTTGACTGTAGTACTTGATCACATCCAGTCTTCTGGGTTAAATAATATGTATAAGGCTTGAATATTAGCCTTTCAAGAGTTGACAGGGAAATGAAATCGCATTAGACTTCTAACCCCTGCAACTCTAGTACGGGACATCCGTCCTGTACGAACAGACGCACAAATGTGTGATTACTAACTATAATTCGAAGGAGGAGTATCGGTGTTCGTCTGTTCTAAAGAGGACTTCGACCCGTGAGCAGCCCCCTGGGGAATTATGTCGGAAAATCCGACACCATTTAATAATCATACAGATAATAGCTGTGTTGTATAAACAAGTTACCCATAGAAAACGTAACTTGTAGTGGAATTACCATCTAAAGAAAACGGGATATCATCACCACATACTATTATAATTCACCACCTATTATGGTGGGAATTATTCTTAAATACATTAGTCTTTGGACTTTACCATCATAAAAACATCTTATATAAATTAACTTAATTATCAATATTAAAGTAGAGTAAATGTGACCCTTCTATCACTTTCTGACATGTGGACAATGTAAGCCAGGCGTCAGAGGGAGGAAGGAGGGCAGCCATTGTTTATACTAGACCAGAGGCTCACACGGGAGCAAATTCGGCTCCTGTTAAATTTACTTGGACGTAGTGTTATGGAAACCAAAGGTGTACCATTGTCAACACGCTGTCTACAAATTCATGTTAAGTGTCTATCCGAAACCCGTTTATCATTCATTTATGGCCATTAATGTCAGGATATAGGGTGACCCGGTTAGATCACGTGGAAGCCTCAAACTAAAGGTAATTAAGCCAGGTCTTCAATGTTCCATGTACAGTTTTCTCTGATATAGCTTGTCATATATAGGATTCTGGCTTCTCAGTTAGCGCCCTTTTGACAGGTCAAGACGAGGAAGAGTTTGTGCACCAGTTACCTGGGTGATGGAAGCTACCTCAAAGAGGATAATTTAGTGTCTACACCCTAGTTATACCTGGTGGACTAACCTGCTGTACTATAAGATAAGGAACCTCATCAATGTATGTAGCTATTACTGTAGTTTGATTGGCTGCATATATATTAATTTAATAAACCCCCCCCTAATGTGTAGAGGATCGATTTGTGAGATTGAGATTATTGCAGAAATACAGTCCACTTACCATTATACAAATTGCTATCGAAGTATATAAATTAACGTAAATATAAATTCATATAAATTAAATAAATATAAATCTCACAGGTCGGTTCCCACACTGAATGCCTCTGTTACCTAGCAGTAAATAGGTACCTGGGAGTTAGACAGCTGCTACGGGCTGCTTCCTGTGTGTGTGTGTGTGTGTGTGTGTGTGTGTGTGTGTGTGTGTGTGTGTACTCACCTAGTTGTGTTTGCGGGGGTTGAGCTCTGGCTCTTTGGTCCCGCCTCTCAACAGGTGTACAGATTCCTGAGCCTACTGGGCTCTATCATATCTACACTTGAAACTGTGTATGGAGTCAGCCTCCACCACATCACTTCCTAATGCATTCCATTTGTCAACCACTCTGACACTAAAAAAGTTCTTTCTAATATCTCTGTGGCTCATTTGGGCGTTCAGTTTCCACCTGTGTCTCCTTGTGCATGTGCCCCTTGTGTTAAATAGCCTGTCTTTATCTACCTTATCAATTCCCTTGAGAATCTTGAATGTGGTGATCATGTCCCCCCTAACTCTTCTGTCTTCCAACACTGTGTGTGTGTGTGTGTGTGTGTGTGTGTGTGTGTGTGTGTGTGTGTGTGTGTGTGTGTGTGTGTGTGTGTGTGTGTGTGTGTGTGTGCGCATAAGAGGCTGGTACATAAGCTGGAGAGACAGGCAGGTGTAGCTGGTAAGGTGCTCCAGTGGATAAGGGAGTATCTAAGCAATAGGAAGCAGAGAGTTACGGTGAGGGGGTGAGACCTCCGATTGGCGTGAAGTCACCAGTGGAGTCCCACAGGGCTCTGTACTCGGTCCTATCTTGTTTCTGATATATGTAAATGATCTCCCGGAGGGTATCGATTCATTTCTCTCAATGTTTGCGGACGCTGCTAAAATTATGAGAAGGATTAAAACCAAAGAGGACTTTTTGAGGTTTCAAGAAGACCTAGACAAGCTGAAGGAATGGTCGAACAAATGGTTGTTAGAGTTTAACCCAACCAAATGTAATGTAATGGAGATAGGTGTAGGGAGCAGGAGGCCAGATACAAGGTATCATCTGGGAGAGGAAATTCTTCAGAAGTCAAAGAAGGAAAAAGACTTGGGGGTTGATATCACGCCAGACCTGTCTCCTGCAGCACATATCAAGAGGATAACATCAGCGGTATATGCCAGGCTGGCCAACATACGAACGGCATTCAGAAACTTGTGTAAAGAATCATTCAGAACTTTGTATACCACATAAGTCAGGCCAATCCTGGAGTATGCAGCCCCAGCATGGAGTCCATATCAGTAGTGTAAAGTGTGACTACGGCGACGCGCACCAGCTGCCCCAGGTGGCACTCTTGAGTGCCATCTGAGCAGGTGAGGCGCGACGTCGTAGTCGCAGCGCGTCGTCGTCGTCACACAGGGTTTTGGGGGATTTTCCCTTAAGTTTTGGCGCGTTTCGGACGCGTGTGAGCGTCCGGTGTTTGGGTATGTGGTCAGGAAAGAGGGGAGGTCATGTTGTTGGGTGCCAGGTGGCGCGCGACGTCGTAGTCGCAGCGCGTCGTCGTCGTCACACAGGGTTTGGGAGGGGAATTTCCCGGATGTTATGACCTGCGGCATCCGGCCAGGCGTCACTTGAGAGAGTGTCATGTTGGGGTTGGAAGCTAAGTGGTTGGTATGCAGTCATGTAGGGAGGAAGAGGAAGAGGAGGAGTGTATGTTATGTTGTGAAGGGAGGGGGGAGCCCCAATACCTGTGAGGATATCAATGACGTCCATTAGTTCTCCCCCTACATGGGCAGGAAGTGATGAGGGGAGCGTGAGAGAGCAGGGTCTAAGATTGGAGGGGGAGAAGGAGGGGAAAGGGAGGTAACAGCTGGCAGTGGGTTTGTGTGTGAAAGTAGACATTATTTTTTCTTAAAGAATGACAGTTTTATGTAGCCTCTCTGCTTCCAGAGCGCTATGGATATGTGGGCTATACCTACCACGTAGCTATGACGAGTGACACCACATGTCCACACGGGTTACCTCTTCAAAGGCTGAGGTCTAACTGTTGCGAATGTCATCATCAACCTCTAACATAGTCAGTCATCCCCCCCCCCTCCCCCCTTCCCCCCCTCCATCCACATAGCAGGACATACCCACATACCATCACCACCACCACACTGCTGGGAGTGACAGCAATATGGCATACCATACTCTCTCATGACACAGCTCTCACCGGCACATAGCATTGAGTGTGGCAATGTTCTTTCTCAAAGGTGAGCCATGAGCGCAACATACAAATTTCAAAATGCAGTCCTGGGAGTTTGACACACGTTGATTAACAAGCTATCTGATTATTTATACAGCTTCTCTCTCTCTACATTATATGCGGGTTACATAGTGTGTCAAGAACTCTCTCTCTCTATGTCTCTCTCTCTCTGTGTCTTTGTCTCTCTGTCTCTCTCTGTCTCTGTCTCTATCTCTCTCTCTCTCTCTCTCTCTCTGTCTCTGTCTCTGTCTCTGTCTCTGTCTCTGTCTCTCTCTGTCTCTGTCTCTGTCTCTATCTCTCTCTGTCTCTGTCTCTGTCTCTCTCTGTCTCTCTCTCTCTCTATGTCTCTCTCTGTCTCTCTGTCTGTCTCTCTGTCTGTCTCTCTCTGTCTCTCTGTCTGTCTCTCTCTCTGTCTCTCTCTCTCTCTCTCTCTCTCTCTCTCTCTCTCTCTCTCTCTCTGTCTCTCTCTCTATGTCTCTCTCTCTCTGTCTCTCTCTCTCTCTCTATGTCTCTCTCTCTCTCTCTCTAAGTCTCTCTCTCTCTCTCTCTCGCTCTCTCTCACCCTCTCTAAAGTCCACCACACGACCCTTCACTTAGTAAACTCAGTCAAAGTCAGTAGGTTAGCGTTTACTAAAAGAGAGAAACATTTCACATCGTCACGGAGACGCGATCTCTACCTACAAATTGTTCTTGTTAACTGTGATCACAACATCTGCTGGCCAAATAAATATCATTGAAATGTATGCATGTTTACTCAATCTCCATCAACTCTTCGTCCTACATCCATAGCAAGACTCCTGAATGAATGAACCGGCAGCCCCTCTCGCTGCAGTCTCACCTTCGTGATGGTTTGAGGTGTATTGAGATGGAGGATGTAATGGGTCGGCCTTACCCTCTCCCCGTCCACCCCCACTAACCCTTACCCCTACCACCCCCCTCCATGGCCAAACCATCACTGCCCCCATTCCCAGACCGGATGTTATGTTCTAAGCTTTAGTATCACCATTCTTTGCTCAAATAGTATTTTTTTAAGAATATCCAGTCATAAGCTGGTCTTCAATCTTATTATTATAACAAATCATAATTTGCTGTTCTCTCTCTCTGTCTCTCTGTCTCTCTGTCTCTCTGTCTCTCTCTCTCTCTCTCTCTCTCTCTCTCTCTCTCTCTCTCTCGCTCTCTCGCTCTCTCGCTCTCTGTCTCTCTCTCTGTCTCTCTGTCTCTCTGTCTCTCTGTCTCTCTGTCTCTCAGTCTCTCAGTCTCTCAGTCTCTCTCTCTCTCCAGATCATTTAGTAGTTCGGGAAAGTAACATCATTTCCTTTCTCCTGCTGCCGCTGTTCACGTATCTTTCTCCATCAAGGCTGTCTCTCTTAAGACCTACGTCATCCAATGTAAACACCAATCGATGAGAATAAGACCGGTGAGTCGATAGTGAAATAGGTCTGGGTTAAGTCTGTTTTTCAGTTCTTGTATCACAGTCAATGTAGCGTAATGGGAAACCAGTCCTTCTACTGCCTACATAAATAGCGTTTGAAAATGTATGCAAGTCTACACAAACTCCTATAGCCCTTACATTCTAACAGAAATAAAATATTAGCACACGATTGCATCGCATTATATCATCATTAAGTAACGTAGAGATCAACTTTCTGGCTGTTGTCCGAATATCATTATTGAAATGTGAACTCATTTAGCCAAACACAATATCTCCATTACATCTCTTAGCATATGAATATTACGGTATACCAGTTTTAACCCTCTATAACACAATGTAACGTAACGTAACGTAACGCAAATCAACTTTCTACAGACCAAATATCGTTTTTAAATGAAAGTATGACTTAGTCCATCTTCGTTACATCTCTCACCATATAGACATATGGTGTTAGCATAATATGTGAAAAAAATAGTTGATTTCAATTCTTAGCTTGTTCTTCACATGTTCAGTGTTCATTCTTGTATTCCCTATGTTCCTTATCATGTCTTCAAATTCTCTATAAGTTCATATTCCCTGCATGTTCACTCTATTCATCAACTTTTTCTTACATGTTTTCTGTGTTCATTCCATGTTCTACAAATGTTCACAGCATGCTCAGTTCAATTCTTTTCGCCTGTTTTTCTCATTTTTTTCTGTTTTCTACCATTTTCCCCGTATGTTCACTATGTTCTTTGTCAGGTTTTCATGTACATCATATGTTCTCTGTATAACTTTTATACTCAATATTCATGTTCTTAATGTTCTTAGCTTGTTCTTCACATGTTCAGTGTTCATTCTTGTATTCCCTATGTTCCTTATCATGTCTTCATATTCTCTATAAGTTCATACTCCCTGCATGCTCACTCTATTCATCAACTTTTTCTTACATGTTTTCTGCGTTCACCGTATGTTCACTGTGTTCATTTCCCTACTTAACCTCAATTTTTTTTATGTTCTTTGTTTCTTTAAACCAATTTGTTTCTTCCATTCACTAACTAGTTCTTTGTCAAATAATATTATATGGCAATACAGTCCCCTCAACAATTTTAGTCACTCAGTTTTTATTTACAAAACTGGGTCAAAGTAATTCTCATCGTCGTCAGCTTAATAGTTCTACCAACCCGTTCTTAAACAAATCTACACTTTATTCAGTTCCAAATTTACAAAGACAATCCTTTTCTTGTAACTTCTTAACTAAAAATCTTTCGCCAATCAACTAAAACATAGTCACTTTCCTTATTTCTCAACTAAACTTATTATCCAATCAACCAAAAATAGTCAAAGGAATCTTTCCAACCCTGTTCATAACTAAACTTATTCCCTAGTCATCAGAAAAATATCCATGTTCTTCATGTTTCATTGTCATTTCATAACTAAAATTATCCATCAATCAACAGAAAAAGTCATATTCATCATCATTGTTCCTAACTAAAATTATGTTTTGTCAAGTAAGAAAAATAACCAAAGTTATCTTTCATCGCTGTTCTTAACGGACATTATACTTTGGGGAGCACAAAATAGTCTCCCTCGTCATGTTTGTCTTTTTCCTTAACTACAAGTATTCATCAGTCAAATAAAAATAGTTACTTCATCATGTTTCCCTGTCATTTCTTAACTGAAATATCACTTCTCTCATCTGAAATAGTCATGTATAACCTCTTTCCATCACTGTTCTTAACTAAAGTAGCCTTTCACTTTGCTAAAATAGTCATATTCATCATTGTTCCTAACTAAAATTATATGTCGTTAAGTAAGAAATATAGTCAAAGACACTCTTCGAGACCTCAAGGACTTACTCAAAGACATCATAGTTACTCTTGTTCTCAGAAGTCATTCTCAAAGTCATCACCGATTTTCTCAGTCACCAAAGTTATTCTCTGAGTTAACAAAATACTACTCATGTTCTCAAAAGACATTCTCAAAGTCAACAAAGTTATTCAAAGAGCTAACAAAAGTTATTCTCGGAGTCACCTTCGTTCTTCAGAGAAACTTTCCAAAACATCTTTGTTCATCAAAGTTATTCTCGGAGTCATCAAAGGTAATCTCTAACTCACTTTGGTCATTAAAGTTAATTTCTATGTTATAAAAGTTTGTCTCAGAGACATCTAAGTTAATCTTAGAGTTATCAAATGTTATCTCTAACTCACTTTTGTTCATCAAAGTTGATCTCTAAGACATCAATGTTGTTCTCTAAGACATCAATGTTGTTCTCTAAATCATAAAAGTTAATCTCTAAGACATCAATGTTGTTCTCTAAATCATAAAAGTTAATCTCTAAGGCACCTTCGTCTACTAGAGAAACTTTCCAATCCATCTTCGTTGATCAAAGTTATTCTCAGAATCATCAAAGAGATCTCTAATTCACCTTCGTTCACCAAAAGTTGTTCTCTAAGACACATTCGTTCATCAAAGAAACTCTCCGTCCATCATGTTATTCTTCAAGTCATCTTCAGTCATAAAATTTCTCTCCAAAATGTAACTAGTTCAGCTTTTCATACCAAACCCGCGCTTCTGTTAAAATATATTTTCTTAGTCACTTTACCCTAAAACTGTTCTCAGAACTACACTGTCCAAATCCTACGTAACCTATCCTCTCCACCCAATGTTACTTAGTTAGCGCAACGTTCCTAAACCTGACTTTACCTATCCTAACTTACCTTACCTTACCTTTACCTATCGTACCTAACTTAACCTGCATAACCTAACTTACATAACTTATCTTACCTATCCTAAAGTAACCTAACTTGCTTTACCTAACTTAATCTACATTCCCAAACTGCTGTATCCTAACTTATCTAGTCCAAACCAGCCATGATCTAACTTACATAATTATTCCTGCTTGTCTTTTGTGTTTCGTCAATCATTGTCTCATATTCATTTACTCATTTCAAGGGTTAATTTCTCAAATGGTCATTTTTGCATTTCAAGTGTTATTTGTTCAAGATTGTGTGTTTAACCATTTCAAAGGATTTTTGGTATATATGGGAATTTACTCGTTTCAAGGGCAAATTTCTCAAATGGTCATTTTTGCAGATCAAGGGTTATTTGTTAAAGTTCATCAAGTTGCTCATAAGTTGTATTTATTATGTTTGTTATTATTTATTTATTCGTATTCCCCAACCTTTTAACCTAACCTTTCAGATGTAGTTTATGGTGTTTTTGACAGATTTGTTGAATATATTATCCTTTTCCTAACCTTTCAGATGTAGTTTATTGTGTTTTTTGACGTATTTGTTGAATATATTTTCCTTTTCCTAACCTTTCAGATGTAGTTTTGTTTCTCCTTTGTATATTTTTACCCAAACCCACCATCCCACTTAACCTTCTTTCCTTCTTTTACTTTGTTTTCACATATAAGTTCATTCTTTATCTTAGTAATAATAAAAATTACAATAGTAAAGAATCAGATCTACTAAGAAAAACAAGAGAGCAAGTGAGTGAGAGCATGAAACGAGGAGAAAAGAGTAAGAGAGAGGGGGGAGGAAGAGCATGGGACCTATCTCTCTCCCTTATTCTCTCTCTTCCTCCCCCTCTCTCTCTTACTCTTTTCTCCTCGTTTCATGCTCTCACTCACTTGCTCTCTTGTTTTTCTTAGTAGATCTGATTCTTTTCTATTGTAATTTTTATTATTACTAAGATAAAGAATGAACTTATATGTGAAAACAAAGTAAAAGAAGGAAAGAAGGTTAAGTGGGATGGTGGGTTTGGGTAAAAATATACAAAGGAGAAACAAAACTACATCTGAAAGGTTAGGAAAAGGAAAATATATTCAACAAATACATCAAAAAACACAATAAACTACATCTGAAAGGTTAGGAAAAGGATAATATATTCAACAAATCTGTCAAAAACACAATAAACTACATCTGAAAGGTTAGGTTAAAAGGTTGGGGAATACGAATAAATAAATAATAACAAACATAATAAATACAACTTATGGGCAACTTGATGAACTTTAACAAATAACCCTTGATCTGCAAAAATGACCATTTGAGAAATTTGCCCTTGAAACGAGTAAATTCCCATATATACCAAAAATCCTTTGAAATGGTTAAACACACAATCTTGAACAAATAACACTTGAAATGCAAAAATGACCATTTGAGAAATTAACCCTTGAAATGAGTAAATGAATATGAGACAATGATTGACGAAACACAAAAGACAAGCAGGAATAATTATGTAAGTTAGATCATGGCTGGTTTGGACTAGATAAGTTAGGATACAGCAGTTTGGGAATGTAGATTAAGTTAGGTAAAGCAAGTTAGGTTACTTTAGGATAGGTAAGATAAGTTATGTAAGTTAGGTTATGCAGGTTAAGTTAGGTACGATAGGTAAAGGTAAGGTAAGTTAGGATAGGTAAAGTCAGGTTTAGGAACGTTGCGCTAACTAAGTAACATTGGGTGGAGAGGATAGGTTACGTAGGATTTGGACAGTGTAGTTCTGAGAACAGTTTTAGGGTAAAGTGACTAAGAAAATATATTTTAACAGAAGTGCGGGTTTGGTATGAAAAGCTGAACTAGTTACATTTTGGAGAGAAATTTTATGACTGAAGATGACTTGAAGAATAACATGATGGACGGAGAGTTTCTTTGATGAACGAATGTGTCTTAGAGAACAACTTTTGGTGAACGAAGGTGAATTAGAGATCTCTTTGATGATTCTGAGAATAACTTTGATCAACGAAGATGGATTGGAAAGTTTCTCTAGTAGACGAAGGTGCCTTAGAGATTAACTTTTATGATTTAGAGAACAACATTGATGTCTTAGAGATTAACTTTTATGATTTAGAGAACAACATTGATGTCTTAGAGAACAACATTGATGTCTTAGAGATCAACTTTGATGAACAAAGATGTCTTAGAAAGCTTCTCTGATGAACGAAAAGTTACTTAGAGAATAACTTTGATGACTGTATTTAACTTTTTGATGGCTCTGAGGTTAGTTTTGTTGAACGAGGATGTCTCAGAAGGCTTCTTTGAATAACGAAGGTGAGTCTGAGAATAACTTTTGATGACTGAGAATGACTTTGTTGTCTTAGAGAATAACTTTGAGAGCTTAGAGAATGTCTGATGAACGGAAGGTTACTTAGAGAATAACATATCTTGACTGAGAATAACTTTTGATAGCTCTTAGAGAATAACTTTAGTTGTCTCTGAGAATATCTTTTATGAAGGAAGATGTCTGAGATTGACTTTGACGTCTCTTGGAATAACTTTGTGCACATGAGAATATCTTTGGATAACTCTGAGATTAACTTTGATGACTTTGAAACAACTTTGATGAACGAGAGTGAGTTAGAGATTACCTTTGTTAACTCTGAGATCAACTTTGATGAACAAAAGTGAGTTAGAGATAACATTTGATAACTCTAAGATTAACTTAGATGTCTCTGAGACAAACTTTTATAACATAGAAATTAACTTTAATGACCAAAGTGAGTTAGAGATTACCTTTGATGACTCCGAGAATAACTTTGATGAACAAAGATGTTTTGGAAAGTTTCTCTGAAGAACGAAGGTGACTCCGAGAATAACTTTTGTTAGCTCTTTGAATAACTTTGTTGACTTTGAGAATGTCTTTTGAGAACATGAGTAGTATTTTGTTAACTCAGAGAATAACTTTGGTGACTCTGAGAAAATCGGTGATGACTTTGAGAATGACTTCTGAGAACAAGAGTAACTATGATGTCTTTGAGTAAGTCCTTGATGTCTCGAAGAGTGTCTTTGACTATATTTCTTACTTAACGACATATAATTTTAGTTAGGAACAATGATGAATATGACTATTTTAGCAAAGTGAAAGGCTACTTTAGTTAAGAACAGTGATGGAAAGAGGTTATACATGACTATTTCAGATGAGAGAAGTGATATTTCAGTTAAGAAATGACAGGGAAACATGATGAAGTAACTATTTTTATTTGACTGATGAATACTTGTAGTTAAGGAAAAAGACAAACATGACGAGGGAGACTATTTTGTGCTCCCCAAAGTATAATGTCCGTTAAGAACAGCGATGAAAGATAACTTTGGTTATTTTTCTTACTTGACAAAACATAATTTTAGTTAGGAACAATGATGATGAATATGACTTTTTCTGTTGATTGATGGATAATTTTAGTTATGAAATGACAATGAAACATGAAGAACATGGATATTTTTCTGATGACTAGGGAATAAGTTTAGTTATGAACAGGGTTGGAAAGATTCCTTTGACTATTTTTGGTTGATTGGATAATAAGTTTAGTTGAGAAATGAGGAAAGTGACTATGTTTTAGTTGATTGGCGTAAGATTTTTTGGTTAAGAAGTTACAAGAAAAGGATTGTCTTTGTAAATTTGGAACTGAATAAAGTGTAGATTTGTTTAAGAACGGGTTGGTAGAACTATTAAGCTGACGACGATGAGAATTACTTTGACCCAGTTTTGTAAATAAAAACTGAGTGACTAAAATTGTTGAGGGGACTGTATTGCCGTATAATATTATTTGACAAAGAACTAGTTAGTGAATGGAAGAAACAAATTGGTTTAAAGAAACAAAGAACATAAAAAAATTGAGGTTAAGTAGGGAAATGAACACAGTGAACATACGGTGAACGCAGAAAACATGTAAGAAAAAGTTGATGAATAGAGTGAGCATGCAGGGAGTATGAACTTATAGAGAATATGAAGACATGATAAGGAACATAGGGAATACAAGAATGAACACTGAACATGTGAAGAACAAGCTAAGAACATTGAGAACATGAATATTGAGTATAAAAGTTATACAGAGAACATATGATGTACATGAAAACCTGACAAAGAACATAGTGAACATACGGGGAAAATGGTAGAAAACAGAAAAAAAATGAGAAAAACAGGCGAAAAGAATTGAACTGAGCATGCTGTGAACATTTGTAGAACATGGAATGAACACAGAAAACATTTAAGAAAAAGTTGATGAATAGAGTGAACATGCAGGGAATATGAACTTATAGAGAATATGAAGACATGATAAGGAACATAGGGAATACAAGAATGAACACTGAACATGTGAAGAACAAGCTAAGAATTGAAATCAACTATTTTTTTCACATTATGCTAACACCATATGTCTATATGGTGAGAGATGTAACGAAGATGGACTAAGTCATACTTTCATTTAAAAACGATATTTGGTCTGTAGAAAGTTGATTTGCGTTACGTTACGTTACATTGTGTTATAGAGGGTTAAAACTGGTATACCGTAATATTCATATGCTAAGAGATGTAATGGAGATATTGTGTTTGGCTAAATGAGTTCACATTTCAATAATGATATTCGGACAACAGCCAGAAAGTTGATCTCCACGTTACTTAATGATGATATAATGCGATGCAATCGTGTGCTAATATTTTATTTGTGTTAGAATGTAAGGGCTATAGGAGTTTGTCTAGACTTGCATACATTTTCAAACGCTATTTATGTAGGCAGTAGAAAGACTGGTTTCCCATTACGCTACATTGACTGTGATACAAGAACTGAAAAACAGACTTAACCCAGACCTATTTCACTATCGACTCACCGGTCTTATTCTCATCGATTGGTGTTTACATTGGATGACGTAGGTCTTAAGAGAGACAGCCTTGATGGAGAAAGATACGTGAACAGCGGCAGCAGGAGAAAGGAAATGATCTTACTTTCCCCAACTACTAAATGATCTGGAGAGACAGAGAGACAGAGAGACAGAGAGATAGAGAGACAGAGAGAGAGAGAGAGACAGAGAGAGAGAGAGAGAGAGAGACTGAGAGACAGAGAGAGAGAACAGCAAATTATGATTTGTTATAATAATAAGATTGAAGACCAGCTTATGACTGGATATTCTTAAAAAAATACTATTTGAGCAAAGAATGGTGATACTAAAGCTTAGAACATAACATCCGGTCTGGGAATGGGGGCAGTGATGGTTTGGCCATGGAGGGGGGTGGTAGGGGTAAGGGTAAGTGGGGGTGGAAGGGGAGAGGGTAAGGCCGAGCCATTACATCCTCCATCTCAATACACCTCAAACCATCACGAAGGTGAGACTGCAGCGAGAGGGGCTGCCGGTTCATTCATTCAGGAGTCTTGCTATGGATGTAGGACGAAGAGGTGATGGAGATTGAGTAAACATGCATACATTTCAATGATATTTATTTGGCCAGCAGATGTTGTGATCACAGTTAACAAGAACAATTTGTAGGTAGAGATCGCGTCTCCGTGACGATGTGAAATGTTTCTCTCTTTTAGTAAACGCTAACCTACTGACTTTGACTGAGTTTACTAAGTGAAGGGTCGTGTGGTGGACTTTAGAGAGGGTGAGAGAGAGCGAGAGAGAGAGAGAGAGAGACATAGAGAGAGAGAGAGAGAGAGACATAGAGAGAGAGAGAGAGACAGAGAGACAGAGAGAGAGACATAGAGAGAGAGACAGAGAGACAGAGAGAGAGAGAGAGAGACAGAGACAGAGACAGAGAGACAGAGACAGAGAGAGAGACAGGGAGACAGAGAGACAGAGAGACAGAGAGACAGAGACAGAGAGAGAGAGAGAGAGAGAGAGAGAGAGAGAGAGAGAGAGAGAGAGAGAGAGAGAGAGAGAGAGAGAGAGAGAGAGAGAGAGAGACAGAGAGACAGAGAGACAGAGAGACAGAGAGACAGAGAGACAGAGAGACAGAGACAGAGAGAGAGAGAGAGAGAGAGAGAGAGAGAGAGAGAGAGAGAGAGAGAGAGAGAGAGAGAGACAGAGAGACAGAGAGACAGAGACAGAGACAGAGACAGAGAGAGAGAGAGAGAGAGAGAGAGAGAGAGAGAGAGAGAGAGAGAGACAGAGACAGAGACAGAGACAGAGACAGAGACAGAGAGACAGAGACAGAGACAGAGAGAGAGAGAGAGAGAGAGAGAGAGAGATAGAGACAGAGACAGAGAGAGACAGAAAGACACAGAGAGAGAGAGAGACATAGAGAGAGAGAGTTCTTGACACACTATGTAACCCGCATATAATGTAGAGAGAGAGAAGCTGTATAAATAATCAGATAGCTTGTTAATCAATGTGTGTCAAACTCCCAGGACTGCATTTTGAAATTTGTATGTTGCGCTCATGGCTCACCTTTGAGAAAGAACATTGCCACACTCAATGCTATGTGCCGGTGAGAGCTGTGTCATGAGAGAGTATGGTATGCCATATTGCTGTCACTCCCAGCAGTGTGGTGGTGGTGATGGTATGTGGGTATGTCCTGCTATGTGGATGGAGGGGGGGGGAGGGGGGGGGATTACTGACTATGTTAGAGGTTGATGATGACATTCGCAACAGTTAGACCTCAGCCTTTGAAGAGGTAACCCGTGTGGACATGTGGTGTCACTCGTCATAGCTACGTGGTAGGTATAGCCCACATATCCTTAGCGCTCTGGAAGCAGAGAGGCTACATAAAACTGTCATTCTTTAAGAAAAAATAATGTCTACTTTCACACACAAACCCACTGCCAGCTGTTACCTCCCTTTCCCCTCCTTCTCCCCCTCCAATCTTAGACCCTGCTCTCTCACGCTCCCCTCATCACTTCCTGCCCATGTAGGGGGAGAACTAATGGACGTCATTGATATCCTCTCAGGTATTGGGGCTCCCCCCTCCCTTCACAACATAACATACACTCCTCCTCTTCCTCTTCCTCCCTACATGACTGCATACCAACCACTTAGCTTCCAACCCCAACATGACACTCTCTCAAGTGACGCCTGGCAGGATGCCGCGCGTCATAACATCCGGGAAATTCCCCTCCCAAACCCTGTGTGACGACGACGACGCGCTGCGACTACGACGTCGCGCGCCACTTGGCACCCAACAACATGACCTCCCCTCTTTCCTGACCACATACCCAAACACCGGACGCTCACACGCGTCCGAAACGCGCCAAAACTTCCGGGAAAATCCCCCAAAACCCTGTGTGACGACGACGACGCGCTGCGACTACGACGTCGCGCGCCACCTGGCACCCAACAACATGACCTCCCCTCTTTCCTGACCACTTACCCAAACACCGGACGCTCACACGCGTCCGAAACGCGCCAAAACTTCCGGGAAAATCCCCAAAAACCCTGTTTGACGACGACGACGCGCTGCGACTACGACGTCGCGCCTCACCTGCTCAGATGGCACTCAAGAGTGCCACCTGGGGCAGCTGGTGCGCGTCGCCGTAGTCACACTTTACACTACTCATATCTAGTCAAGGATAAGACTAAACTGGAAAAGGTTCAAATGTGTGCCACCAGACTAGTACCCGAGCTGTGAGGTATGAGCTACGAGGAGAGACTACGGGAATTAAACCTCACTTCACTGGAAGACAGAAGAGTTAAGGGGGACATGATCACCACATTCAAGATTCTGAAGGGAATTGATAAGGTAGATAAAGACAGTCTATTTAACACAAGGGGCACACGCACTAGGGGACAAAGGTGGAAACTGAGTGCCCAAATGAGCCACAGAGATATTAGAAAGAACTTTTTTAGTGTCAGAGTGGTTGACAAATGGAATGCATTAGGAGGTGATGTGGTGGAGGCTGACTCCATACACAGTTTCAAGTGTAGATATGATAGAGCCCAATAGGCTTAGGAATCTGTACACCTGTTGATTGACGGTTGAGAGGCGGGACCAAAGAGCCAGAGCTCAACCCCCGCAAACACAACTAGGTGAGTACAACTAGGTGAGTACACACACACACACACACACACACGTCAGTTAGCCTAAATTCTCCAATATTCATTCATAAAACTGCCTCACGGGACTGCAACCTTACCAAACAAAGCTGTCAGGTATTTCTGTCAACACAAATTAACAACTTCACATATCAATCATTGCAACTGTTGATAAATAGACACTAACTAACCTTGCTATGAGATATAAATACAAGTGCCAAATTTGATTCAGAAGGCAACTCCAGCGTGGCCTAGTCGGATAGAACAAGTTCCTAATCCGGATAGATCTGCGTTCGAGCCTGTCGGAACGGTTGCAAGTACAGGGCACAGATTTCTCTGTGTGTCCCCTCCTGTAGGAGCATCAGTTTCGATAGATTCTCTGGATAGCCGAAGATTGATTGACCGACTCCTTGGAATGTGGGGAAGGGTTGAAGTCCGGGGGGCCACGGACGGATACCTGGATCCACTGACCTCGGGCAGGTCTTTCAATCCACCTGGATTTCAGGTGGGGAGAAGGGAGGCAATTTGGGTCGACACAAATAGCTTCCTGGACCCAAAACCCCTTGGATACACGGACACGGACACTCACACGGACACGCACACTCATGGACTCTGACACGATAATAAGATAATAAGAAGGGAGGTTAGGTTAGGTTAGGTTGGTTAGGTTAGGTTGGTTAGGTTAGGTTGGTTAGGTTAGGTTGGTTAGGTTAGGTTGGTTAGGTTGCTCAGGTTAGGTTGCTCAGGTTAGGTTGCTCAGGTTAGGTTGCTCAGGTTAGGTTGCTCAGGTTAGGTTACTCAGGTTAGGTTGCTCAGGTTAGGTTGCTCAGGTTAGGTTGCTCAGGTTAGGTTGCTCAGGTTAGGTTGCTCAGGTTAGGTTGCTCAGGTTAGGTTGCTCAGGTCAGGTTGCTCAGGTCAGGTTGCTCAGGTTAGGTTGGTCAGGTTAGGTTGCTCAGGTTAGGTTGCTCAGGTTAGGTTGCTCAGGTTAGGTTGCTCAGGTTAGGTTGCTCAGGTTCGGTTGCTCAGGTTAGGTTGCTCAGGTTAGGTTGCTCAGGTTAGGTTGCTCAGGTTAGGTTGCTCAGGTTAGGTTGCTCAGGTTCGGTTGCTCAGGTTAGGTTGCTCAGGTTAGGTTGCTCAGGTTAGGTTGCTCAGGTTAGGTTGCTCAGGTTAGGTTGCTCAGGTTAGGTTGCTCAGGTTAGGTTGCTCAGGTTAGGTTGCTCAGGTTCGGTTGCTCAGGTTAGGTTGCTCAGGTTAGGTTGCTCAGGTTAGGTTGCTCAGGTTAGGTTGCTCAGGTTAGGTTGCTCAGGTTAGGTTGCTCAGGTTCGGTTGCTCAGGTTCGGTTGCCCGGGTTAGGTTGCTCAGGTTCGGTTGCTCAGGTTCGGTTGCTCAGGTTCGGTTGCTCAGGTTCGGTTGCTCAGGTTAGGTTGCTCAGGTTCGGTTGCTCAGGTTCGGTTGCTCAGGTTAGGTTGCTCAGGTTAGGTTGCTCAGGTTAGGTTGCTCAGGTTCGGTTGCTCAGGTTCGGTTGCTCAGGTTAGGTTGCTCAGGTTAGGTTGCTCAGGTTTGGTTGCTCAGGTTAGGTTGCTCAGGTTAGGTTGCTCAGGTTAGGTTGCTCAGGTTAGGTTGCTCAGGTTAGGTTGCTCAGGTTAGGTTGCTCAGGTTAGGTTGCTCAGGTTAGGTTGCTCAGGTTAGGTTGCTCATGTTAGGTTGCTCATGTTAGGTTGCTCAGGTTAGGTTGGTTAGGCAGGTTGCTCAGGTTAGGTTGCTCAACCTTAGGTTAGGTTAGGTTACATTGCTTAGGTTGGTTGGTTACGTTGGTTGGTTAGGTTAGATAGCTTAGGTTGGTTGGTTAGGTTAGTTAGGTTGGTTGGTTGGTTGGATAGCTTAGGTTGGTTGGTTGGATTGCTTAGGTTGGTTGGTTAGGTTGCTTGGTTAGGTTAGATAGCTTAGGTTGCTTGGTTAGGTTAATTGGTTAGCTTAGGTTGGTTGGTTAGTTTGGTTGGTTGGTTGGATAGCTTAGGTTGGTTAGGTTAGATAGCTTAGGTTGGTTAGGTTGGTTGGTTGGATAGCTTAGGTTGGTTGGTTGGTTTGATAGCTTAGTTAGGTTGGTTACGTTGGTTACGTTGGTTAGGATGGTTGATTACGTTGGTTAGCTTAGGTTGGGTTGGTTGGTTAGGTTGCTTGGTTAGGTTGGTTGATTAGGTTCTTTGGTTAGGTTGGTTGATTAGGTTCTTTGGTTAGGTTGGTTGATTAGGTTCTTTGGTTAGGTTGGTTGGTTAGGTTGCTTGGTTAGGTTGGTTGGTTGATTAGGCTCTTCGGTTAGGTTGGTTGGTTAGGTTGCTTGGTTAGGTTGGTTGGTTAGGTTAGGTTGCTTAGGTTGGTTGCTTAGGTTGGTTGCTTAGGTTGCTTAGGTTGGTTGGATAGGTTAGATAGCTTAGGTTGGTTGGTTAGTTTAGATAGCTTAGGTTTGTTGGTTAGGTTAGATAGCTTAGGTTGGTTGGTTAGGTTGGTTGGCTAGGTTAGATAGCTTACGTTGGTTAGGTTGGTTGGTTAAGTTCCTTGGTTAGGTTGGTTGGTTAGGTTGCTTGGTTAGGTTGGTTGGTTAGGTTAGATAGCTTAGCTTGGTTGGTTAGGTTAGATAGCTTAGGTTGGTTGTTTAGGTTAGATAGCTTAGGTTGGTTGGTTAGGTTAGATAGCTTACGTTGGTTGGTTAGGTTGGTTGGTTAGGTTAGATAGCTTACGTTGGTTGGTTAGGTTGGTTGGTTAGGTTAGATAGCTTACGTTGGTTGGTTAGGTTGGTTGGTTAGGTTAGATAGCTTATGTTGGTTAGGTTGGTTGGTTAGGTTAGATAGCTTACGTTGGTTAGGTTGGTTGGTTAGGTTGCTTGGTTAGGTTGGTTGGTTAGGTTGCTTGGTTAGGTTTGATAGCTTAAGTTGGTTGGTTAGGTTGGTTGGTTAGGTTAGATTGCTTAGGTTGGTTAGGTTGGTTGGTTAGTTAGGTTGGTTAGGTTGGTTGGTTGGATAGCTTAGGTTGGTTGGTTAGGTTAGTTGGTTAGGTTGGTTAGTTAGGTTAGGTTGGGCTGGTTGGTTAGGTTAGGTTGGTTGGTTTGGTTGGTTGGTTTGGTTGGTTTGGTTGGTTGGTTAGGTTGGTTGGTTAGGTTGGTTAGGTTGGTTGATTAGGTTCTTTGGTTAGGTTAGGTTGGTTGGTTAGGTTGCTTGGTTTTGTTGGTTGGTTAGTTGCTTGGTTAGGTTAGATAGCTTAGGTTGGTTGGTTAGGTTAGATAGCTTAGGTTGGTTGGTTAGGTTAGATAGCTTAGGTTAGATAGCTAAGGTTTGTTGGATAGGTTGGTTGGTTAGGTTGGTTGGTTAGTTAGGTTGGTTTGTTAGGTTGGTTTGGTTGGTTGGTTAGGTTGGTTGGTTAGGTTGGTTGGTTACGTTAGGTTGGTTAGGTTAGGTTGGTTAGGTTGGTTGCTTAGGTTGCTTAGGTTGGTTAGGTTGGTTGGTTAGGTTGGTTGGTTAGGTGTGTTAGGTTGGTGGGTTAGGTTAGATAGCTTACGTTGGTTAGGTTGGTTGGTTAGTTAGGTTGGTTAGTTAGGTTGGTTGGTTAGATAGCTTAGGTTGGTTAGGTTGGTTGGTTGGTTAGGTTCCTTGGTTAGGTTCGTTGGTTAGGTTGCTTGGTTAGGTTGCTTGGTTAGGTTAAATAGCTTAGGTTGGTTGGTTAGGTTAGTTAGGTTGGTTGGTTAGGTTAAATAGTTTACGTTGGTTGGTTAGTTAGGTTGGTTCGTTAGATAGCTTAGGTTGGTTGATTAGGTTGGTTGGTTAGTTAGGTTGGTTGGTTGGTTAGGTTGGTTAGGTTTGTTGGTTAGGTTAAGTTGGTTACATTATTACGTTGGTTAGGTTGGTTGGTTACGTTGGTTAGGATGGTTGGTTACGTTGGTTAGGTTGGTTGGTTGGTTAGGTTAGGTTGGTTGGTTGGTTAGGTTAGTTTGGTTGGTTAGGTTAGTTTGGTTGGTTAGGTTATGTTAGGTTGGTTGGTTAGGTTGCTTGGTTAGGTTGGTTGATTAGGTTCTTTGGTTAGGTTGGTTAGGTTGCTTGGTTAGGTTGGTTGGTTAGGTTGCTTGGTTAGGTTAGATAGCTTAGGTTGGTTGGTTAGGTTAGATAGTTTAGGTTGGTTGGTTAGGTTAGATAGCTAAGGTTGGTTGGATAGGTTGGTTGGTTAGGTTAGATAGCTTAGGTTGTTTAGTTAGGTTGGTTGGTTAGTTAGGTTATTTTGTTAGGTTGGTTAGGTTTGTTAGGTTAGGTTGGTTAGGTTAGGTTGGTTAGGTTAGGTTGGTTGGTTAGGTTGGTTGGTTAGGTTGGTTGGTTGGTTAGGTTAGGTTGGTTAGGTTAGGTTGGTTATGTTAGGTTGGTTAGGTTAGGTTGCTTAGGTTGGTTGCTTAGGTTGGTTGGTTAGGTTGGTTATGTTGATGAGGTTGGTTGGTTACATTGGTTAGGTTGGTTAGGTTGGTTGGTTACATTGGTTAGGTTGGTTGGTTAGGTTGGTTGGTTACGTTGGTTGGTTGGTTGGTTGGTTATGTTAGGTTAGGTTAGGTTGGTTAGGTTAGTTGGTTGGTTAGGTTAGTTGGTTGGTTAGGTTAGGTTGGTTACGTTGGTTGGTTAGGATGGTTGGTTACGTTGGTTAGGTTAGGTTGGGTTGGTTGGTTAGGTTAGGTTAGGTTGGTTGATTAGGCTGCTTGGTTAGGTTGGTTGGTTAGGTTGGTTGGTTAGGTTGCTTGGTTAGGTGAGATAGCTTAGGTTGGTTGGTTAGGTTAGATAGCTTAGGTTGGTTGGTTAGGTTAGATAGCTTAGGTTGGTTGGTTAGTTAGGTTGGTTGGTTAGATAGCTTAGGTTGGTTAGGTTGGTTGGTTAGGTTCCTTGGTTAGGTTGCTTGGTTAGGTTGCTTGGTTAGGTTAGATAGCTTACGTTGGTTGGTTAGGTTAGTTAGGTTGGTTGGTTAGGTTAGATAGGTTGGTTGGTTAGGTTAGATAGCTTACATTGGTTAGGTTGGTTGGTTAGTTAGGTTGGTTAGTTAGGTTGGTTGGTTAGATAGCTTAGGTTGGTTAGGTTGGTTGGTTGGTTAGGTTCCTTGGTTAGGTTGGTTGGTTAGGTTGGTTGGTTAGGTTGCTTGGTTAGGTTGCTTGGTTAGGTTAGATAGCTTAGGTTGGTTGGTTAGGTTAGTTAGGTTGGTTGGTTGGTTAGGTTAAATAGTTTACATTGGTTGGTTAGTTAGGTTGGTTGGTTAGGTTGGTTGGTTAGATAGCTTAGGTTGGTTGATTAGGTTGGTTGGTTAGTTGGGTTGGTTGGTTAGTTAGGTTGGTTAGGTTGGTTAGGTTGGTTGGTTAGGTTGGTTGGTTAGGTTAAGTTGGTTACGTTATTACGTTGGTTAGGTTGGTTGGTTACGTTGGTTAGGATGGTTGGTTACGTTAGTTAGGATGGTTGGTTACGTTGGTTAGGTTGGTTGGTTGGTTAGGTTAGGTTAGGTTAGTTTGGTTGGTTAGGTTAGGTTAGGTTGGTTGATTAGGTTGCTTGGTTAGGTTGGTTGATTAGGTTCTTTGGTTAGGTTGGTTGGTTAGGTTGCTTGGTTAGGTTGGTTGGTTAGGTTGCTTGGTTAGGTTAGATAGCTTAGGTTGGTTGGTTAGGTTAGATAGCTTAGGTTGGTTGGTTAGGTTAGATAGCTAAGGTTGGTTGGATAGGTTGGTTGGTTAGGTTAGATAGCTTAGGTTGTTTGGTTAGGTTGGTTGGTTAGTTAGGTTAGTTTGTTAGGTTGGTTAGGTTGGTTGGTTGGTTGGTTAGGTTCGATTGGTTGGTTAGGTTGGTTGGTTAGGTTGGTTGGTTAGGTTAGTTGGTTGGTTAGGTTAGGTTGCTTAGGCTGGTTGCTTAGGTTGGTTGGTTAGGTTGGTTACGTTGGTTAGGTTGGTTGGTTACATTGGTTAGGTTGGTTGGTTACATTGTTTAGGTTGGTTGGTTAGGTTGGTTGGTTACGTTGGTTGGTTGGTTGGTTGGTTACGTTAGGTTAGGTTGGTTGGTTACGTTAGTTGCTTGGTTAGGTTTGGTTGGTTATGTTGGTTGGTTACGTTGGTTAGGATGGTTGGTTACATTGGTTAGGTTAGGTTGGGTTGGTTGGTTAGGTTAGGTTAGGTTGGTTGGTTAGGTTGCTTGGTTTGGTTGGTTGGTTAGGTTGCTTGGTTAGGTTGCTTGGTTAGGTTGCTTGGTTAGGTTGCTTGGTTAGGTTGGTTGGTTAGATTGCTTGGTTAAGTTAGATAGCTTAGGTTGGTTGGTTAGGTTAGATAGCTTAGGTTGGTTGGTTAGGTTAGATATCTTAGGTTGGTTGGTTAGTTAGGTTGCTTGGTTAGATTGCTTAGGTTGGTTAGGTTGGTTGGTTAGGTTCCTTGGTTAGGTTGCTTGGTTAGGTTGCTTGGTTAGGTTAGATAGCTTACGTTGGTTGGTTTGGTTAGTTAGGTTGGTTGGTTAGTTTAGATAGGTTGGTTGGTTAGGTTGGTTGGTTAGGTTAGATAGCTTACGTTGGTTAGGTTGGTTGGTTAGTTAGGTTGGTTAGTTAGGTTGGTTAGTTAGTTAGGTTGGTTAGTTAGGTTGGTTGGTTAGATAGCTTAGGTTGGTTAGGTTGGTTGGTTGGTTAGGTTCCTTGGTTAGGTTGGTTGGTTAGGTTGCTTGGTTAGGTTGCTTGGTTAGGTTGCTTGGTTAGGTTAGATAGGATAGGTTGGTTGGTTAGGTTAGTTAGGTTGGTTGGTTGGTTAGGTTAAATAGTTTACATTGGTTGGTTAGTTAGGTTGGTTGGTTAGATAGCTTAGGTTGGTTGATTAGGTTGGTTGGTTAGTTGGGTTGGTTGGTTAGTTAGGTTGGTTAGGTTGGTTAGGTTGGTTGGTTAGGTTAAGTTGGTTACGTTATTACGTTGGTTAGGTTGGTTGGTTACGTTGGTTAGGATGGATGGTTACGTTGGTTAGGATGGTTGGTTACGTTGGTTAGGTTGGTTGGTTGGTTAGGTTAGGTTAGGTTAGTTTGGTTGGTTAGGTTAGGTTAGGTTGGTTGGTTAGGTTGCTTGGTTAGGTTGGTTGATTAGGTTCTTTGGTTAGGTTGGTTGGTTAGGTTGCTTGGTTAGGTTGGTTGGTTAGGTTGTTTGGTTAGGTTAGATAGCTTAGATTGGTTGGTTAGGTTAGACAGCTTAGGTTGGTTGGTTAGGTTAGATAGCTAAGGTTGGTTGGATAGGTTGGTTGGATAGGTTGGTTGGTTAGGTTAGATAGCTTAGGTTGTTTGGTTAGGTTAGTTGGTTAGTTAGGTTGGTTTGTTAGGTTGGTTAGGTTGGTTGGTTGGTTGGTTAGGTTAGATTGGTTGGTTAGGTTGGTTGGTTAGGTTAGTTGGTTGGTTAGGTTAGGTTGCTTAGGTTGGTTGCTTAGGTTGGTTGGTTAGGTTGGTTACGTTGGTTAGGTTGGTTGGTTACATTGGTTAGGTTGGTTGGTTACATTGTTTAGGTTGGTTGGTTAGGTTGGTTTGTTACGTTGGTTGGTTGGTTGGTTGGTTACGTTATGTTAGTTTGGTTGGTTAAGTTAGTTGGTTGGTTAGGTTTGGTTGGTTACGTTGGTTGGTTAGGATGGTTGGTTACATTGGTTAGGTTAGGTTGGGTTGGTTGGTTAGGTTAGGTTAGGTTGGTTGGTTAGGTTGCTTGGTTAGGTTGGTTGGTTAGGTTGCTTGGTTAGGTTGGTTGGTTAGGTTGCTTGGTTAGGTTGCTTGGTTAGGTTGGTTGGTTAGATTGCTTGGTTAGGTTAGATAGCTTAGGTTGGTTGGTTAGGTTAGATAGCTTGGGTTGGTTGGTTAGGTTAGATAGCTAAGGTTGGTTGGATAGGTTGGTTGGTTAGGTTAGATAGCTTAGGTTGGTTGGTTAGGTTGGTTGGTTTGTTAGGTTGGTTTGTTAGGTTGGTTAGGTTGGTTGGTTGGTTAGGTTGGTTGGTTAGGTTAGGTTGGTTAGGTTAGGTTGCTTTGGTTGGTTGCTTAAGTTGGTTGGTTAGGTTGGTTATGTTGGTTAGGTTGTTGGTTAGGTTAGTTAGGTTGGTTGGTTAGGTTGGTTGGTTAGGTTGCTTGGTTAGGTTAGATAGCTTACGTTGGTTATGTTGGTTGGTTAGGTTGCTTGGTTAGGTTTGTTGGTTAGGTTGCTTGGTTAGGTTAGATAGCTTAGGTTGGTTGGTTAGGTTAGGTTGGTTGGTTAGGTTAGATAGTTTACGTTGGTTAGGTTGGTTAGTTAGTTAGGTTGGTTAGTTAGGTTGGTTGGTTAGATAGCTTAGTTTGGTTGATTAGGTTGGTTGGTTAGTTAGGTTGGTTGGGTGGTTGGTTAGGTTGGTTGCTTAGGTTGGTTGGTTAGGTTAAGTTGGTTACGTTATTACATTGGTTAGGTTGGTTGGTTACGTTGGTTAGGATGGTTGGTTACGTTGTTTAGGTTGGTTGGTTGGTTAGGTTAGGTTAGGTTGGTTGGGTTGGACGGTTAGGTTAGGTTGGTTGGTTAGGATGCTTGGTTAGGTTGGTTGGTTAGGTTGCTTGGTTAGGTTGGTTGGTTAGGTTAGATAGCTAAGGTTGGTTGGATAGGTTGGTTGGTTAGGTTAGATAGCTTAGGTTGGTTGGTTAGGTTGGTTGGTTAGTTAGGTTGGTTTGTTAGGTTGGTTGGTTAGGTTAGGTTGCTTAGGTTGGTTGCTTAGGTTGGTTGGTTAGGTTGGTTACGTTGGTTAGGTTGGTTGGTTACATTGGTTAGGTTGGTTGGTTGGTTAGGTTAGGTTAGGTTGGTTGGTTAGGTTAGTTCGGTTGGTTGGGTTAGGTTAGGATCCTTGGTTAGGTTCCTTGGTTAGGTTCCTTGGTTAGGTTGGTTGATTAGGTTCCCTGGTTAGGATGGTTGGTTAGGATGGTTAGTTAGGTTGCTTGGTTAGGTTGGTTGTTGATCAGACCACACACTAGAAATTGAAGGGACGACGACGTTTCGGTCCGTCCTGGACCATTCTCAAGTCGATTGTGAGAATGGTCACAATCGACTTGAGAATGGTCCAGGACGGACCGAAACGTCGTCGTCCCTTCAATTTCTAGTGTGTGGTCTGGTCAACATACTTCAGCCACGTTATTGTGACTCATCGCCTGCTTAGGTTGGTTGGTTAGGTTGGTTGGTTAGGTTCCTTGGTTAGGTTAGATAGGCTACCAACAATTTCAGCCCTTCTTCTATTTCTATTTCTACAAACCTAGCCTATTTCCTAGCTTAAACTAACCTAACCTAAGGTAATCTAACTAACTCCTGGATACCTATTTACTGCTACGTGAACAGAGAAGACACGCTACCAACAATTACTGCCCTATTTCTATTTAAAAAAAATAGCCTATTTCTTAGCCTAAACTAATCTAACCTAATTAAACCTAACCTAACCTAATGTAACCTTACCTATATATAAACTTCACTACTCACTAACATCATCACTACCACACTACTCACTAACATCATCACTACCTCCCTACTCACCATCATCATCACTACCTCACCATCATCATCACTACCTCTCTACTCACCATCATCATCATTACCTCACTACTCACCATCACTACAACACTACTCACCATCATCACTACCTCACTACTCACCATCATCATCACTACTTCTCTACTCACCACCATCATCATTTCCTCACTACTCACTAACATCATCACTTCCACACTACTCACCATCATCTCTACTCACCATCATCTCTACCCACAATCATCACTACCACTACTCATAAACATCATCACTACCACACTACTCACTATCATCATCACTACCACACTACTCACCATCATCAATACCCACCATCATCATAACTACCACACTACTCTTAACCATCATCACTACCTCACTACTCACCATCATCACTACTACACTACTCACCATCATCACTACCACACCACTCACCATCATCACTACCTCACTTCTCACACTCATCATCACTACCTCACCATCATCATCACTACCTCACCATCATCATCACTACCTCACCGTCATCACTACCTCGCCATCATCATCACTACCTCAGTACTCACCATCATCACTACCACACTACTCACCATCATCATTTCCTTACTACTCAATATTATCATCACTACACTACTCACCATCATCATCACTACCACAATACTCACCATCATCATCACTACCACAATACTCACCATCAACATCACTACCACACTACTTAGCAACACCATCACTACCTCACTACTCACCATCATCATCACTACCACACTACCACATCACTACCACACCGAGGCTTAGGTTAGGTTAGGTTACATTGCTTAGGTTGGTTGGTTACGTTGGTTGGTTAGGTTAGATCGCTTAGGTTGGTTGGTTAGGTTAGTTAGGTTGGTTGGTTGGTTGGATAGCTTAGGTTGGTTGGTTGGATTGCTTAGGTTGGTTGGTTAGGTTGGTTGGTTTGGTTGGTTAGGTTGGTTGGTTAGGTTGCTTGGTTAGGTTAGATAGCTTAGGTTGCTTGGTTAGGTTAATTGGTTAGCTTAGGTTGGTTGGTTAGTTAGGTTGGTTGGTTGGATAGCTTAGGTTGGTTAGGTTGCTTGGTTAGGTTAGATAGCTTAGGTTGGTTAGGTTGGTTGGTTGGATAGGTTAGGTTAGGTTAGTTTGGTTGGTTAGGTTAGGTTAGGTTGGTTGATTAGGTTGCTTGGTTAGGTTGGTTGATTAGGTTCTTTGGTTAGGTTGGTTGGTTGGGTTGCTTGGTTAGGTTGGTTGGTTAGGTTGCTTGGTTAGGTTAGATAGCTTAGGTTGGTTGGTTAGGTTAGATAGCTTAGGTTGGTTGGTTAGGTTAGATAGCTAAGGTTGGTTGGATAGGTTGGTTGGTTAGGTTAGATAGCTTAGGTTGTTTGGTTAGGTTGGTTGGTTAGTTAGGTTAGTTTGTTAGGTTGGTTAGGTTGGTTGGTTGGTTGGTTAGGTTAGATTGGTTGGTTAGGTTGGTTGGTTAGGTTGGTTGGTTAGGTTAGTTGGTTGGTTAGGTTAGGTTGCTTAGGCTGGTTGCTTAGGTTGGTTGGTTAGGTTGGTTACGTTGGTTAGGTTGGTTGGTTACATTGGTTAGGTTGGTTGGTTACATTGTTTAGGTTGGTTGGTTAGGTTGGTTGGTTACGTTGGTTGGTTGGTTGGTTGGTTACGTTAGGTTATGTTGGTTGGTTACGTTAGTTGGTTGGTTAGGTTTGGTTGGTTACGTTGGTTGGTTACGTTGGTTAGGATGGTTGGTTACATTGGTTAGGTTAGGTTGGGTTGGTTGGTTAGGTTAGGTTAGGTTGGTTGGTTAGGTTGCTTGGTTTGGTTGGTTGGTTAGGTTGCTTGGTTAGGTTGCTTGGTTAGGTTGCTTGGTTAGGTTGCTTGGTTAGGTTGGTTGGTTAGATTGCTTGGTTAAGTTAGATAGCTTAGGTTGGTTGGTTAGGTTAGATAGCTTAGGTTGGTTGGTTAGGTTAGATAGCTTAGGTTGGTTGGTTAGTTAGGTTGCTTGGTTAGATAGCTTAGGTTGGTTATGTTGGTTGGTTAGGTTCCTTGGTTAGGTTGCTTGGTTAGGTTGCTTGGTTAGGTTAGATAGCTTACGTTGGTTGGTTTGGTTAGTTAGGTTGGTTGGTTTGGTTAGATAGGTTGGTTGGTTAGGTTGGTTGGTTAGGTTAGATAGCTTACGTTGGTTAGGTTGGTTGGTTAGTTAGGTTGGTTAGTTAGGTTGGTTAGTTAGTTAGGTTGGTTAGTTAGGTTGGTTGGTTAGATAGCTTAGGTTGGTTAGGTTGGTTGGTTGGTTAGGTTCCTTGGTTAGGTTGGTTGGTTAGGTTGCTTGGTTAGGTTGCTTGGTTAGGTTGCTTGGTTAGGTTAGATAGCTTAGGTTGGTTGGTTAGGTTAGTTAGGTTGGTTGGTTGGTTAGGTTAAATAGTTTACATTGGTTGGTTAGTTAGGTTGGTTGGTTAGATAGCTTAGGTTGGTTGATTAGGTTGGTTGGTTAGTTGGGTTGGTTGGTTAGTTAGGTTGGTTAGGTTGGTTAGGTTGGTTGGTTAGGTTAAGTTGGTTACGTTATTACGTTGGTTAGGTTGGTTGGTTACGTTGGTTAGGATGGTTGGTTACGTTGGTTAGGATGGTTGGTTACGTTGGTTAGGTTGGTTGGTTGGTTAGGTTAGGTTAGGTTAGTTTGGTTGGTTAGGTTAGGTTAGGTTGGTTGGTTAGGTTGCTTGGTTAGGTTGGTTGATTAGGTTCTTTGGTTAGGTTGGTTGGTTAGGTTGCTTGGTTAGGTTGCGTGGTTAGGTTGTTTGGTTAGGTTAGATAGCTTAGATTGGTTGGTTAGGTTAGATAGCTTAGGTTGGTTGGTTAGGTTAGATAGCTAAGGTTGGTTGGATAGGTTGGTTGGATAGGTTGGTTGGTTAGGTTAGATAGCTTAGGTTGTTTGGTTAGGTTAGTTGGTTAGTTAGGTTGGTTTGTTAGGTTGGTTAGGTTGGTTGGTTGGTTGGTTAGGTTAGATTGGTTGGTTAGGTTGGTTGGTTAGGTTAGTTGGTTGGTTAGGTTAGGTTGCTTAGGTTGGTTGCTTAGGTTGGTTGGTTAGGTTGGTTACGTTGGTTAGGTTGGTTGGTTACATTGGTTAGGTTGGTTGGTTACATTGTTTAGGTTGGTTGGTTAGGTTGGTTTGTTACGTTGGTTGGTTGGTTGGTTGGTTACGTTAGGTTAGTTTGGTTGGTTAAGTTAGTTGGTTGGTTAGGTTTGGTTGGTTACGTTGGTTGGTTACGTTGGTTAGGATGGTTGGTTACATTGGTTAGGTTAGGTTGGGTTGGTTGGTTAGGTTAGGTTAGGTTGGTTGGTTAGGTTGCTTGGTTAGGTTGGTTGGTTAGGTTGCTTGGTTAGGTTGCTTGGTTAGGTTGCTTGGTTAGGTTGCTTGGTTAGGTTGGTTGGTTAGATTGCTTGGTTAGGTTAGATAGCTTAGGTTGGTTGGTTAGGTTAGATAGCTTGGGTTGGTTGGTTAGGTTAGATAGCTAAGGTTGGTTGGATAGGTTGGTTGGTTAGGTTAGATAGCTTAGGTTGGTTGGTTAGGTTGGTTGGTTAGTTAGGTTGGTTTGTTAGGTTGGTTAGGTTGGTTGGTTGGTTAGGTTGGTTGGTTAGGTTAGGTTGGTTAGGTTAGGTTGCTTAGGTTGGTTGCTTAAGTTGCTTAGGTTGGTTGGTTAGGTTGGTTATGTTGGTTAGGTTGTTGGTTAGGTTAGTTAGGTTGGTTGGTTAGGTTGGTTGGTTAGGTTGCTTGGTTAGGTTAGATAGCTTACGTTGGTTAGGTTGGTTGGTTAGGTTGCTTGGTTAGGTTGGTTGGTTAGGTTGCTTGGTTAGGTTAGATAGCTTAGGTTGGTTGGTTAGGTTAGGTTGGTTGGTTAGGTTAGATAGTTTACGTTGGTTAGGTTGGTTAGTTAGTTAGGTTGGTTAGTTAGGTTGGTTGGTTAGATAGCATAGTTTGGTTGGTTAGATAGCATAGTTTGGTTGATTAGGTTGGTTGGTTAGTTAGGTTGGTTGGGTGGTTGGTTAGGTTGGTTGCTTAGGTTGGTTGGTTAGTTTAAGTTGGTTACGTTATTACATTGGTTAGGTTGGTTGGTTACGTTGGTTAGGATGGTTGGTTACGTTGTTTAGGTTGGTTGGTTGGTTAGGTTAGGTTAGGTTGGTTGGGTTGGTTGGTTAGGTTAGGTTGGTTGGTTAGGATGCTTGGTTAGGTTGGTTGGTTAGGTTGCTTGGTTAGGTTGGTTGGTTAGGTTAGATAGCTAAGGTTGGTTGGATAGGTTGGTTGGTTAGGTTAGATAGCTTAGGTTGGTTGGTTAGGTTGGTTGGTTAGTTAGGTTGGTTTGTTAGGTTGGTTGGTTAGGTTAGGTTGCTTAGGTTGGTTGCTTAGGTTGGTTGGTTAGGTTGGTTACGTTGGTTAGGTTGGTTGGTTACATTGGTTAGGTTGGTTGGTTGGTTAGGTTAGGTTAGGTTGGTTGGTTAGGTTAGTTCGGTTGGTTGGGTTAGGTTAGGATCCTTGGTTAGGTTCCTTGGTTAGGTTCCTTGGTTAGGTTGGTTGATTAGGTTCCCTGGTTAGGATGGTTGGTTAGGTTGCTTGGTTAGGTTGGTTGTTGATCAGACCACACACTAGAAATTGAAGGGACGACGACGTTTCGGTCCGTCCTGGACCATTCTCAAGTCGATTGTGAGAATGGTCACAATCGACTTGAGAATGGTCCAGGACGGACCGAAACGTCGTCGTCCCTTCAATTTCTAGTGTGTGGTCTGGTCAACATACTTCAGCCACGTTATTGTGACTCATCGCCTGCTTAGGTTGGTTGGTTAGGTTGGTTGGTTAGGTTCATTGGTTAGGTTAGATAGGCTACCAACAATTACAGCCCTTCTTCTATTTCTATTTCTACAAACCTAGCCTATTTCCTAGCTTAAACTAACCTAACCTAAGGTAATCTAACTAACTCCTGGATACCTATTTACTGCTACGTGAACAGAGAAGACACGCTACCAACAATTACTGCCCTATTTCTATTTCAACAAAAATAGCCTATTTCTTAGCCTAAACTAATCTAACCTAATTAAACCTAACCTAACCTAATGTAACCTTACCTATATATATACTTCACTACTCACTAACATCATCACTACCACACTACTCACTAACATCATCACTACCTCCCTACTCACCATCATCATCACTACCTCACCATCATCATCACTACCTCTCTACTCACCATCATCATCATTACCTCACTACTCACCATCACTACAACACTACTCACCATCATCATCACTACCACACTACCACATCACTACCACACCGAGGCTTAGGTTAGGTTAGGTTACATTGCTTAGGTTGGTTGGTTACGTTGGTTGGTTAGGTTAGATCGCTTAGGTTGGTTGGTTAGGTTAGTTAGGTTGGTTGGTTGGTTGGATAGCTTAGGTTGGTTGGTTGGATTGCTTAGGTTGGTTGGTTAGGTTGGTTGGTTTGGTTGGTTAGGTTGGTTGGTTAGGTTGCTTGGTTAGGTTAGATAGCTTAGGTTGCTTGGTTAGGTTAATTGGTTAGCTTAGGTTGGTTGGTTAGTTAGGTTGGTTGGTTGGATAGCTTAGGTTGGTTAGGTTGCTTGGTTAGGTTAGATAGCTTAGGTTGGTTAGGTTGGTTGGTTGGATAGGTTAGGTTAGGTTAGTTTGGTTGGTTAGGTTAGGTTAGGTTAGTTTGGTTGGTTAGGTTAGGTTAGGTTGGTTGATTAGGTTGCTTGGTTAGGTTGGTTGATTAGGTTCTTTGGTTAGGTTGGTTGGTTGGGTTGCTTGGTTAGGTTGGTTGGTTAGGTTGCTTGGTTACGTTAGATAGCTTAGGTTGGTTGGTTAGGTTAGATAGCTTAGGTTGGTTGGTTAGGTTAGATAGCTAAGGTTGGTTGGATAGGTTGGTTGGTTAGGTTAGATAGCTTAGGTTGTTTGGTTAGGTTGGTTGGTTAGTTAGGTTAGTTTGTTAGGTTGGTTAGGTTGGTTGGTTGGTTGGTTAGGTTAGATTGGTTGGTTAGGTTGGATGGTTAGGTTGGTTGGTTAGGTTAGTTGGTTGGTTAGGTTAGGTTGCTTAGGCTGGTTGCTTAGGTTGGTTGGTTAGGTTGGTTACGTTGGTTAGGTTGGTTGGTTACATTGGTTAGGTTGGTTGGTTACATTGTTTAGGTTGGTTGGTTAGGTTGGTTGGTTACGTTGGTTGGTTGGTTGGTT
This sequence comes from Procambarus clarkii, assembly GCF_040958095.1. NCBI lineage: Eukaryota > Metazoa > Arthropoda > Malacostraca > Decapoda > Cambaridae > Procambarus > Procambarus clarkii. The sequence goes on from NW_027189376.1 coordinate 72,053, forward strand.
GGTTACGTTAGGTTATGTTGGTTGGTTACGTTAGTTGGTTGGTTAGGTTTGGTTGGTTACGTTGGTTGGTTACGTTGGTTAGGATGGTTGGTTACATTGGTTAGGTTAGGTTGGGTTGGTTGGTTAGGTTAGGTTAGGTTGGTTGGTTAGGTTGCTTGGTTTGGTTGGTTGGTTAGGTTGCTTGGTTAGGTTGCTTGGTTAGGTTGCTTGGTTAGGTTGCTTGGTTAGGTTGGTTGGTTAGATTGCTTGGTTAAGTTAGATAGCTTAGGTTGGTTGGTTAGGTTAGATAGCTTAGGTTGGTTGGTTAGGTTAGATAGCTTAGGTTGGTTGGTTAGTTAGGTTGCTTGGTTAGATAGCTTAGGTTGGTTATGTTGGTTGGTTAGGTTCCTTGGTTAGGTTGCTTGGTTAGGTTGCTTGGTTAGGTTAGATAGCTTACGTTGGTTGGTTTGGTTAGTTAGGTTGGTTGGTTTGGTTAGATAGGTTGGTTGGTTAGGTTGGTTGGTTAGGTTAGATAGCTTACGTTGGTTAGGTTGGTTGGTTAGTTAGGTTGGTTAGTTAGGTTGGTTAGTTAGTTAGGTTGGTTAGTTAGGTTGGTTGGTTAGATAGCTTAGGTTGGTTAGGTTGGTTGGTTGGTTAGGTTCCTTGGTTAGGTTGGTTGGTTAGGTTGCTTGGTTAGGTTGCTTGGTTAGGTTGCTTGGTTAGGTTAGATAGCTTAGGTTGGTTGGTTAGGTTAGTTAGGTTGGTTGGTTGGTTAGGTTAAATAGTTTACATTGGTTGGTTAGTTAGGTTGGTTAGTTAGGTTGGTTGGTTAGATAGCTTAGGTTGGTTGATTAGGTTGGTTGGTTAGTTGGGTTGGTTGGTTAGTTAGGTTGGTTAGGTTGGTTGGTTAGGTTAAGTTGGTTACGTTATTACGTTGGTTAGGTTGGTTGGTTACGTTGGTTAGGATGGTTGGTTACGTTGGTTAGGATGGTTGGTTACGTTGGTTAGGTTGGTTGGTTGGTTAGGTTAGGTTAGGTTAGTTTGGTTGGTTAGGTTAGGTTAGGTTGGTTGGTTAGGTTGCTTGGTTAGGTTGGTTGATTAGGTTCTTTGGTTAGGTTGGTTGGTTAGGTTGCTTGGTTAGGTTGCTTGGTTAGGTTGTTTGGTTAGGTTAGATAGCTTAGATTGGTTGGTTAGGTTAGATAGCTTAGGTTGGTTGGTTAGGTTAGATAGCTAAGGTTGGATGGATAGGTTGGTTGGATAGGTTGGTTGGTTAGGTTAGATAGCTTAGGTTGTTTGGTTAGGTTAGTTGGTTAGTTAGGTTGGTTTGTTAGGTTGGTTAGGTTGGTTGGTTGGTTGGTTAGGTTAGATTGGTTGGTTAGGTTGGTTGGTTAGGTTAGTTGGTTGGTTAGGTTAGGTTGGTTGCTTAGGTTGGTTGGTTAGGTTGGTTACGTTGGTTAGGTTGGTTGGTTACATTGGTTAGGTTGGTTGGTTACATTGTTTAGGTTGGTTGGTTAGGTTGGTTTGTTACGTTGGTTGGTTGGTTGGTTGGTTACGTTAGGTTAGTTTGGTTGGTTAAGTTAGTTGGTTGGTTAGGTTTGGTTGGTTACGTTGGTTGGTTACGTTGGTTAGGATGGTTGGTTACATTGGTTAGGTTAGGTTGGGTTGGTTGGTTAGGTTAGGTTAGGTTGGTTGGTTAGGTTGCTTGGTTAGGTTGGTTGGTTAGGTTGCTTGGTTAGGTTGCTTGGTTAGGTTGCTTGGTTAGGTTGCTTGGTTAGGTTGGTTGGTTAGATTGCTTGGTTAGGTTAGATAGCTTAGGTTGGTTGGTTAGGTTAGATAGCTTGGGTTGGTTGGTTAGGTTAGATAGCTAAGGTTGGTTGGATAGGTTGGTTGGTTAGGTTAGATAGCTTAGGTTGGTTGGTTAGGTTGGTTGGTTAGTTAGGTTGGTTTGTTAGGTTGGTTAGGTTGGTTGGTTGGTTAGGTTGGTTGGTTAGGTTAGGTTGGTTAGGTTAGGTTGCTTAGGTTGGTTGCTTAAGTTGCTTAGGTTGGTTGGTTAGGTTGGTTATGTTGGTTAGGTTGTTGGTTAGGTTAGTTAGGTTGGTTGGTTAGGTTGGTTGGTTAGGTTGCTTGGTTAGGTTAGATAGCTTACGTTGGTTAGGTTGGTTGGTTAGGTTGCTTGGTTAGGTTGGTTGGTTAGGTTGCTTGGTTAGGTTAGATAGCTTAGGTTGGTTGGTTAGGTTAGGTTGGTTGGTTAGGTTAGATAGTTTACGTTGGTTAGGTTGGTTAGTTAGTTAGGTTGGTTAGTTAGGTTGGTTGGTTAGATAGCATAGTTTGGTTGGTTAGATAGCATAGTTTGGTTGATTAGGTTGGTTGGTTAGTTAGGTTGGTTGGGTGGTTGGTTAGGTTGGTTGCTTAGGTTGGTTGGTTAGTTTAAGTTGGTTACGTTATTACATTGGTTAGGTTGGTTGGTTACGTTGGTTAGGATGGTTGGTTACGTTGTTCAGGTTGGTTGGTTGGTTAGGTTAGGTTAGGTTGGTTGGGTTGGTTGGTTAGGTTAGGTTGGTTGGTTAGGATGCTTGGTTAGGTTGGTTGGTTAGGTTGCTTGGTTAGGTTGGTTGGTTAGGTTAGATAGCTAAGGTTGGTTGGATAGGTTGGTTGGTTAGGTTAGATAGCTTAGGTTGGTTGGTTAGGTTGGTTGGTTAGTTAGGTTGGTTTGTTAGGTTGGTTGGTTAGGTTAGGTTGCTTAGGTTGGTTGCTTAGGTTGGTTGGTTAGGTTGGTTACGTTGGTTAGGTTGGTTGGTTACATTGGTTAGGTTGGTTGGTTGGTTAGGTTAGGTTAGGTTGGTTGGTTAGGTTAGTTCGGTTGGTTGGGTTAGGTTAGGATCCTTGGTTAGGTTCCTTGGTTAGGTTCCTTGGTTAGGTTGGTTGATTAGGTTCCCTGGTTAGGATGGTTGGTTAGGTTGCTTGGTTAGGTTGGTTGTTGATCAGACCACACACTAGAAATTGAAGGGACGACGACGTTTCGGTCCGTCCTGGACCATTCTCAAGTCGATTGTGAGAATGGTCACAATCGACTTGAGAATGGTCCAGGACGGACCGAAACGTCGTCGTCCCTTCAATTTCTAGTGTGTGGTCTGGTCAACATACTTCAGCCACGTTATTGTGACTCATCGCCTGCTTAGGTTGGTTGGTTAGGTTGGTTGGTTAGGTTCATTGGTTAGGTTAGATAGGCTACCAACAATTACAGCCCTTCTTCTATTTCTATTTCTACAAACCTAGCCTATTTCCTAGCTTAAACTAACCTAACCTAAGGTAATCTAACTAACTCCTGGATACCTATTTACTGCTACGTGAACAGAGAAGACACGCTACCAACAATTACTGCCCTATTTCTATTTCAACAAAAATAGCCTATTTCTTAGCCTAAACTAATCTAACCTAATTAAACCTAACCTAACCTAATGTAACCTTACCTATATATATACTTCACTACTCACTAACATCATCACTACCACACTACTCACTAACATCATCACTACCTCCCTACTCACCATCATCATCACTACCTCACCATCATCATCACTACCTCTCTACTCACCATCATCATCATTACCTCACTACTCACCATCACTACAACACTACTCACCATCATCACTACCTCACTACTCACCATCATCATCACTACTTCTCTACTCACCACCATCATCATTTCCTCACTTCTCACTAACATCATCACTTCCTCACTACTCACCATCATCACTACTCACCATCATCTCTACCCACCATCATCACTACCACTACTCATAAACATCATCACTACCACACTACTCACTATCATCATCACTACCACACTACTCACCATCATCACTACCCACCATCATCATAACTACCACACTACTCTTAACCATCATCACTCCCTCACTACTCACCATCATCACTACCACACTACTCACCATCATCACTACCACACCACTCACCATCATCACTACCTCACTACTCACACTCATCATCACTACCTCACCATCATCATCACTACCTCACCATCATCATCACTACCTCACCATCATCACTACCTCGCCATCATCATCACTACCTCACTACTCATCATCATCACTACCACACTACTCACCATCATCATTACCTCACTACTCACCATTATTATCACTACACTACTCACCATCATCATCACTACCACAATACTCACCATCATCATCACTACCACAATACTCACCATCAACATCACTACCACACTACTTAGCACCACCATCACTACCTCACTACTCAACATCATCATCACTACCACTCTACTCACAATCATCATCACTACCACACTACTCACCATCATCACTACCACACTACTCACTATCATCACTTTTATCTCTTCTCACCATCACCATCACTACCACACTACTCACCATCATCATCTTTACCTCACTACTCACCATCATCATCACCACTACCTCACCATCATCATCACTACCTCTCTACTCACCATCATCATCATTACCTCACTACTCACCATCACTACCACACTACTCACCATCATCACTACCTCACTACTCACCATCATCATCACTACTTCTCTACTCACCACCATCATTTCCTCACTACTCACTAACATCATCACTTCCTCACTACTCACCATCATCATCACTACTCACCATCATCACTACCCACCATCATCACTACCACACTAATAAACATCATCACTACCACACTACTCACCATCATCACTACCACACTACTCACTATCATCACTACCACACTACTCACCGAGTAGTGTGGTAGTGATAGTGAGTAGTGATGATGGTGAGTAGTGAGGTAGTGATGATGGTGAGTAGTGTGGTAGTGATGATGATAGTGAATAGTGTAGTAGTGATGATGATAGTGAGTAGTAAGGTAGTGATGATGATGGTGAAGTGTGGTAGTGATGATGATGGTGAAGTGTGGTAGTGATGATGATGGTGAACTGTGGTAGTGATGATGGTGAAGTGTGGTAGTGATGATGGTGAAGTGTGGTAGTGATGGTGAGTAGTGAGGTAGTGATGATGATAGTGAAGTGTGGTAGTGATGATGATGGTGAGTAGTGAGGTAGTGATGATGATGGTGAGTAGTGTGGTAGTGATGATGATGGTGAGTAGTGAGGTAGTGATGATGATGGTGAGTAGTGTGGTAGTGATGATGATAGTGAAGTGTGGTAGTGATGATGGTGGTGAATAGTGTGGTAGTGATGATGATAGTGAGTAGTGAGGTAGTGATGATGATGGTAAGTAGTGAGGAAATGATGATGGTGGTGAGTAGTGAGGAAATGATGATGGTGGTGAGTAGTGAGGTAGTGATGATGGTGAGTAGTGTGGTAGTGAGGTAATGATGATGATGGTGAGTAGAGAGGTAGTGATGATGATGGTGAGTAGTGAGGTAGTGATGATGATGGTGAGGTAGTGGTGATGGTGAGTAGTGTGGTAGTGATGATGATAGTGAATAGTGTGGTAGTGATGATGATAGTGAATAGTGTGGTAGTGATGATGATAGTGAATAGTGTGGTAGTGATGATAGTGAATAGTGTGGTAGTGATGATGATGGTGAGTAGTGTGGTAGTGATGATGGTGAGTAGTGAGGTAGTGATGATGATTGTGAAGTGTGGAAGTGATGATGATTGTGAGTAGTGTGGTAGTGATGATGATGGTGAGTAGTGAGGTAATGATGATGATGGTGAGCAATGTGGTAGTGATGATGATAGTGAATAGTGTGGTAGTGATGATGATGGTGAGAAGTGATAATAGTGAGTAGTGTTGTAGTGATGATGATGGTGAGTAGTGAGGTAGTTATGATAGTGAATAGTGTGATAGTGATGCTGATGATGAGTAGTGTGGTAGTGATGATGATAGTGATGTATTGATGATGATGGTGAGTAGTGAGGTAGTGATGATGATGGTTAGTGTGGTAGTGATGATAGTGAATAGTGTGGTAGTAATGATGATGAATAGTGTGGTAGTAATGATGATGGTGAGTAGTGTGGTAGTGATGAAAGTGAGTAGTGATGATGATGGTTAGAAGTGGTAGAAGTGATGATAGTGAGTAGTGTGGTAGTGCTGATGATAGTGAGTAGTGAGGTAGTGATGATGATAGTGAATAGTGTGGTAGTGATGATGATGGTGAGTAGTGTTGTAGTGATTATGATAGTGAGATAGTGATGATGATGGTGAGTAGTGAGGTAGTGATAATGATGGTGAGTAGCGTGGTAGTGATAATGATAGTGAATAGTGTGGTAGTGATGATGATGGTGAGTAGTGTGGTAGTGATGATGATTGTGAGTAGTGTGGTAGTGATGATGATGGTGAGTAGTGAGGTAGTGATGATAGTGAATAGTGTGATAGTGATGCTGATGGTGAGTAGTGTGGTAGTGATGGTGTTGCTAAGTAGTGTGGTAGTGATGTTGATGGTGAGTAGTGATAGAAGTGATGATAGTGAGTAGTGTGGTAGTGATGATGATGGTGAGTAGTGTGGTAGTGATGATGATAGTGAGTAGTGAGGTAGTGATAATGATGGTGAGTAGTGTGGTAGTGATGATGGTGAGTAGTGTGGTAGTGATGATAGTGAGTAGTGAGGTAGTGATGATGATGGTGAGAAGTGATGATAGTGAGTAGTGTGGTAGTGATGATGGTGAGTAGTGAGGTAGTGATGATGATAGTGAATAGTGTGGTAGTGATGATGATGGTGAGTAGTGTGGTAGTGATGATGATAGTGAGTAGTGAGGTAGTGATGATGATGGTGAGTAGTGAGGGTGATAAGTGATAAAAGTGATGATAGTGAGTAGTGTGGTAGTGATGATGATTGTGAGTAGTGAGGTAGTGATGATGATGGTGAGTAGTGAGGAAGTGATGGTGTTGCTAAGTAGTGTGGTAGTGATGTTGATGGTGAGTATTGTTGTAGTGATGATGATGGTGAGTATTGTGGTAGTGATGATGATGGTGAGTAGTATGGTAGTGATGATCATAGTGAATAGTGTGGTAGTGATGATGGTGAGTAGTGAGGTAGTGATGGTGATGGTGAAAAGTGATAAAAGTGATGATAGTGAGTAGTGTGGTAGTGATGATGATGGTGAGTAGTGTGGTAGTGATGATAGTGAATAGTGTGGTAGTGATGATGATGGTGAGTAGTGAGGTAGTGATGGTGATAAGTGATAAAAGTGATGATAGTGAGTAGTGTGGTAGTGATGATGATGGTGAGTAGTGAGGTAGTGATGGTGTTGCTAAGTAGTGTGGTAGTGATGTTGATGGTGAGTATTGTGGTAGAGATGATGATGGTGAGTAGTGTAGTGATGATAATGGTGAGTAGTGAGGTCATGATGATGGTGAGTAGTGTGGTAGTGATGATGGTGAGTAGCGAGGTAGTGATGATGATGGCGAGGTAGTGATGATGGTGAGGTAGTGATGATGATGGTGAGGTAGTGATGATGATGGTGAGGTAGTGATGATGATTGTGAGTAGTGAGGTAGTGATGATGGTTAAGAGTAGTGTGGTAGTGATGATGGTGAGTAGTGTGGTAGTGATGATGGTGAGTAGTGAGGTAGTGATGATAGTTAAGAGAAGTGTGGTGGGTAGTGATGATGGTGAGTAGTGTGGTAGTGATGATGATAGTGAGTAGTGTTGTAGTGATGATGGTGAGTAGTGTGGTAGTGATGATGTTTATGAGTAGTGGTAGTGATGATAGTGGGTAGAGATGATGGTGAGTAGTGATGATGGTGAGTAGTGAGGAAGTGATGATGTTAGTGAGTAGTGAGAAAATGATGATGGTGGTGAGTAGAGAAGTAGTGATGATGATGGTGAGTAGTGAGGTAGTGATGATGGTGAGTAGTGTGGTAGTGATGGTGAGTAGTGAGGTAATGGTGATGATGGTGAGTAGAGAGGTAGTGATAATGTTGGTGAGGTAGTGATGATGATGGTGAGTAGTGAGGTAATGATAATGATGGTGAGTAGAGAGGTAGTGATGATGATGGTGAGGTAGTGATGATGATGGTGAGTAGGGAGGTAATGATGATGATGGTGAGTAGGGAGGTAGTGATGATGATAGTGAGGTAGTGATGATGATGGTGAGTAGGGAGGTAATGATGATGATGGTGAGTAGAGAGGTAGTGATGATGATGGTGAGTAGGGAGGTAATGATGATGATGGTGAGTAGAGAGGTAGTGATGATGATGGTGAGTAGTGAGGTAGTGATGATGGTGAGTAGTGTGGTAGTGATGGTGAGTAGTGAGGTAATGATGATGATGGTGAGTAGAGAGGTAGAGAGGATGATGGTGAGGTAGTGATGATGATGGTGGGTAGTATGGTAGTGATGATGATATTGAGTAGTGTGGTAGTGATGATGGAGAGTAGTGTGGTAGTGATGATGTTTATGAGTAGTGGTAGTGATGATGGTGGGTAGAGATGATGGTGAGTAGTGATGATGGTGAGTAGAGAGGTAGTGATGATGATGGTGAGGTAGTGATGATGATGGTGAGTAGGGAGGTAATGATGATGATGGTGAGTAGAGAGGTAGTGATGATGATGGTGAGGTAGTGATGATGATGGTGAGTAGGGAGGTAATGATGATGATGGTGAGTAGAGAGGTAGTGATGATGATGGTGAGGTAGTGATGATGATGGTGAGTAGGGAGGTAATGATGATGATGGTGAGTAGAGAGGTAGTGATGATGATGGTGAGTAGTGAGGTAGTGATGATAGTGAGTAGTGTGGTAGTGATGGTGAGTAGTGAGGTAATGATGATGATAATGAGTAGAGAGGTAGTGATGATGATGGTGAGGTAGTGATGATGATGGTGAGTAGGGAGGTAGTGATGATGTTAGTGAGTAGTGTGGTAGTGATGATGTTAGTGAGTAGTGAAGTATATATATAGGTAAGGTTACATTAGGTTAGGTTAGGTTTAATTAGGTTAGATTAGTTTAGGCTAAGAAATAGGCTATTTTTGTTGAAATAGAAATAGGGCAGTAATTGTTGGTAGCGTGTCTTCTCTGTTCACCTAGCAGTAAATAGGTATCCAGGAGTTAGTTAGATTAGGCTTAGGTTAGGTTAGTTTAGGCTAGGAAATAGGCTAGGTTTGTAGAAATAGAAATAGAAGAAGGGCTGTAATTGTAGGTAGCGTTTCCTATCACCGAATACATCTATTCACCTAACAGTAAATATGTATCCAGGAGTTAGTTACGTTAGGTAGGTTATGTTAGATTAGGTTAGGTTAGGTTAGATTAGGTTAGGTTGGTTTAGGGTAGGTTTGTAGAAGTAGGGCTGTAATTGTTGGTAGCCTTTCCTATCACCGAATGTCCTCTGTTCACCTAGCAGTAAATAGGTATCCAGGCGTTAGTAAGCTAGCTACTTGGGGCGTGGTGAGTGAGTGAGGGTTAGTCACTAGTTGGACCTTGTGGGGTGGTGGGTGTTGGAGACCACTATAAGCCTAACATGTATAAAGTGCCTGTCTGCCTGTCCCCCGACTCAATGATGTTACAAGTATTGACTAAATGAAGCCTAAGAGAGCATATGCAAGGCCTAAGATGAGTCATTTGTCAGCAGCAACTTGTGCGAGATCTATGGCAGCGGTGGCATTCCAACATTTCTATTTTGGAGCAACAGTAGTAGTAGTAGTAGTAGTAGTAATAGTAGTCCATTTGTTGTTGGTTAATTTGACTAAATAGTTGCAATAAGTACTATCATTAATGGAGAATTGGCTGCTATGTGTGAGTATCCTCCGCCTGCCTGCCCGCCGCAGTTACCATTATCTTGACTCACTCACTCACTCACATGTGATTACTTACTACTTGTATACAATAGCAACGGCCATACTACCTACCTACCTATCACCTTGAGAACACTGCGTCTCCTCCCATACATCTGTCAGGTTAAACACCGTTGACTTTGGTTAGTACTTGGATGGGTGACCTGCCTGGGAACACCAACTGCTGCTGCTGTTAGTATACATATTTGGGCAGTCTCCGTGGGTCAGTGTGTGTGTACAAGAATGTCGCACATGGAAATGTGTACATGCCATTTTAATAATAGTTTTACCATCCATGAAGAAAACGTCTACCTATTTGTCAGTCCATTGTCTCTCTCTGCCGGCCGGCCGGCCTACCTACCTGCTAAAATTTGTCCACTCAATATGCTGTTGAATATCTATCTCCAGTGATCACTTACCCTTAATTCCTACATTATTAACCAAATGATCTCATTAACAAATCTTTACACATTTCAACCACCTACCTTCCTGCTAACATCAATCACAACAACTAATACACTCAACTCAGTCCCAAACACTTTTCTTATTCCTTCCTCAACACTTCGCCCTATATAACCTATCTTACAATATTAAATTTAAATACCTAACTGCCAACCCATCCCCCCTACCATTCCCCTCCCCCCCCCCCACCACACTTCCCACGGTAGCTCCTCCTGACCCCTCCCCCCCCCCCACAATGGAGGCCGCCGAACCCCTACCCCCCATTCCGCCCCCTCCATCACCACCCCCCCCCCCCGGCCAAACACAGAAAATGGCGGCCACAACGCTATATTTAACCAGCCAAAACCTTCGTTTCTTCGCCTTTGTACTATTTATTCTTGAAATAAAACGAGGAATAAAACAAACCGGATTTTCCTTCCCTAGTAAAACATGTATTTTACAGAACGAGGCCTAAAATAGCACATATTAGATATTCCATTGCTTATTTACCACTCACAAACTCATTTGGAAACACCACACTAATTATTAATTAACACATACTTTTAAACACACACACACACATCAGGTGATTTCTACGATCAGGTGACAAAGATTAAGCAAGAAAGAGAGGGCTGGGCGGACTGCATTTTCTTGGATTGTCGGAATGCCTTTGACACAGTACCGCATAAGAGGCTGGTACATAAGCTGGAGAGACAGGCAGGTGTAGATGGTAAGGTGCTCCATTTAATAAGGGATTATCTAAGCAATAGGAAGCAGAGTTACGGTGAGGGGTGAGACCTCCGATTGGCGTGAAGTCACCAGTGGAGTCCCACAGGGCTCTGTACTTGGTCCTATCTTGTTTCTGATATATGTAAATGATCTCCCGGAGGGTATCGAATCATTTCTCTTAATGTTTGCGGACGCTGCTAAAATTATGAGAAGGATTAAAACAGAAGAGGACTGTTTGAGGCTTCAAGAAGACCTAGACAAGCTGAAGGAATGGTCGAACAAATGGTTGTTAGAGTTTAACCCAACCAAATGTAATGTAATGAAGATAGGTGTAGGGAGCAGGAGGCCAGATACAAGGTATCATCTGGGAGAGGAAATTCTTCAGGAGTCAGAGAAGGAAAAAGACTTGGGGGTTGATATCACGCCAAACCTGTCTCCTGCAGCACATATCAAGCGGATAACATCAGCGGCATATGCCAGGCTGGCCAACATACGAACGGCATTCAGAAACTTGTGATAAAGAATCATTCAGAACTTTGTATACCACATATGTCAGGCCAATCCTGGAGTATGCAGCCCCAGCATGGAGTCCATATCTAGTCAAGGATAAGACTAAACTGGAAAAGGTTCAAAGGTTTGCCACCAGACTAGTAACCGAGCTGAGAGGTATGAGCTACGAGGAGAGACTACGGGAATTAAACCTCACTTCGGTGGAAGACAGAAGAGTTAGGGGGGACATGATCACCACATTTAAGATTCTGAAGGGAATTGATAGGGTAGATAAAGACAGTCTATTTAGCACAAGAGGACACAGGTGGAAACTGAGTGCCCAAATGAGCCACAGAGATATTGGAAAGAACTTTTTTAGTGTCAGAGTGGTTGACAAATGGAATGCATTAGGAGGTGATGTGGTGGAGGCTGACTCCATACACAGTTTCAAGTGTAGATATGATAGAGCCCAATAGGCTCAGGAATCTGTACACCTGTTGATTGACGGTTGAGAGGCGGAACCAAAGAGCCAGAGCTCAACCCCCGCAAACACAACTAGGTTAGTACAACTAGGTGAGTACACACACACACACACACACACGTCAGTTAGCCTAAATTCTCCAATATTCATTCATAAAACTGCCTCACGGGACTGCAACCTTACCAAACAAAGCTGTCAGGTATTTCTGTCAACACAAATTAACAACTTCACATCTCAATCATTGCAACTGTTGATAAATAGACACTAACTAACCTTGCTATGAGATGTAAATACAAGTGCCAAATTTGATTCAGACGGCAACTCCAGCGTGGCCTAGTCGGATAGAACAAGTTCCTAATCCGGATAGATCTGCGTTCGAGCCTGTCGGAACGGTTGCAAGTACAGGGCACAGATTTCTCTGTGTGTCCCCTCCTGTAGGAGCATCAGTTTCGATAGATTCTCTGGATAGCCGAAGATTGATTGACCGACTCCTTGGAATGTGGGAAAGGGTTGAAGTCCGGGGGGCCACGGACGGATTCCTGGATCCACTGACCTCGGGCAGGTCTTTCAATCCACCTGGATTTCAGATGGGGAGAAGGGAGGCAATTTGGGTCGACACAAATAGCTTCCTGGACCCAAAACCCCTTGGATACACGGACACGGACACGCACACGGACACTCATGGACTCTGACACGAACCGAAGGTTCGTGTCAGATAATAAGAAGGGAGTTGATAATATAATAAGGTTGTATAATAATAATATAAAATATAATAATAACAATATAATAATATAATAACATAATTAGGTTGCTCAGGTTGGTTGGTTAGGTTAGGTTGCTTAGGTTAGGTTGCTCAGGTTAGGTTGCTCAGGTTAGGTTGCTCAGGTTAGGTTGCTCAGGTTAGGTTGCTCAGGTTCAGTTGCTCAGGTTAGGTTGCTCAGGTTGGTTGGTTAGGTTAGGTTGCTTAGGTTAGGTTGCTCAGGTTCGGTTGCTCAGGTTCGGTTGCTCAGGTTCGGTTGCTCAGGTTAGGTTGCTCAGGTTGGTTGGTTAGGTTAGGTTGCTTAGGTTAGGTTGCTTAGGTTAGGTTGCTCAGGTTCGGTTGCTCAAGTTCGGTTGCGCAGGTTAGGTTGCTCAGGTTAGGTTGCTCAGGTTAGGTTGCTTAGGTTAGGTTGCTCAGGTTAGGTTGCTCAGGTTAGGTTGCTCAGGTTAGGTTGCTCAGGTTAGGTTGCTCAGGTTAGGTTAGGTTGCTCAGGTTAGGTTGCTCAGGTTAGGTTGCTCAGGTTCAGTTGCTCAGGTTGGTTGGTTAGGTTAGGTTGCTTAGGTTAGGTTGCTCAGGTTCGGTTGCTCAGGTTCGGTTGCTCAGGTTAGTTTCCTCAGGTTGGTTGGTTAGGTTAGGTTGCTTAGGTTAGGTTGCTCAGGTTCGGTTGCTCAGGTTCGGTTGCTCAGGTTAGGTTGCTCAGGTTAGGTTGCTCAGGTTAGGTTGCTCAGGTTAGGTTGCTCAGGTTAGGTTAGGTTGCTCAGGTTAGGTTAGGTTGCTCAGGTTAAGTTGGTTAGGCAGGTTGCTCAGGTTAGGTTGCTCAACCTTAGGTTAGGTTAGTTTACATTGCTTAGGTTGGTTGGTTACGTTGGTTGGTTGGTTACGTTGGTTGGTTGGTTAGGTTGGATAGTTAGGTTGGTTGGTTAGGTTGGTTGGTTAGGTTAGATAGCTTAGGTTGCTTGGTTAGGTTAGATAGCTTAGGTAGGTTGGTTAGGTTAGTTAGGTTGGTTGGTTGGTTGGATAGCTTAGGTTGGTTGGTTGGTTAGGTTGCTTGGTTACGTTGCTTGGTTAGGTTAGATAGCTTAGGTTGCTTGGTTAGGTTAGATAGCTTAGGTTGGTTGGTTAGGTTAGATAGTTTAGGTTGGTTGGTTAGGTTAGTTAGGTTGGTTGGTTGGATGGCTTAGGTTGCTTGGTTAGGTTAGATAGCTTAGGTTGGTTGGTTAGGTTAGTTAGGTTGGTTGGTTGGATAGCTTAGGTTGGTTGGTTGGTTGGATAGGTTGGTTGGTTGGTTGGATAGCTTAGTTAGGTTGCTTACGTTGGATAGCTTAGTTAGGTTGGTTACGTTGGTTAGGATGGTTGGTTAGTGATGGTTGGTAGGTTAGGTTAGGTTGGGTTGGTTAGTTAGGTTGCTTGGTTAGGTTGGTTGATTAGGTTCTTTGGTTCGGTTGGTTGATTAGGTTCTTTGGTTAGGTTGGTTGGTAAGGTTGCTTGGTTAGGTTGGTTGATTAGGTTCTTCGGTTAGGTTGGTTGGTTAGGTTAGGTTGCTTAGGTTGGTTGCTTAGGTTGGTTGCTTAGGTTGCTTAGGTTGGTTGGTTAGGTTAGATAGCTTAGGTTGGTTGGTTAGGTTGGTTGGTTAGGTTGGTTGGTTAGGTTGGTTGGCTAGGTTAGATAGCTTACGTTGGTTAGGTTGCTTGGTTAGGTTGGTTGGTTAGGTTGGTTGGTTAGGTTGGTTGGCTAGGTTAGATAGCTTACGTTGGTTAGGTTGGTTGGTTAGGTTCCTTGGTTAGGTTGGTTGGTTAGGTTGCTTGGTTAGGTTGGTTGGTTAGGTTGGTTGGTTAGGTTAGATAGCTTAGGTTGGTTGGTTAGGTTAGATAGCTTAGGTTGGTTGGTTAGGTTAGATAGCTTACGTTGGTTGGTTGGTTAGGTTAGATAGCTTACGTTGGTTAGGTTGGTTGGTTAGGTTGCTTGGTTAGGTTGGTTGGTTAAGTTGCTTGGTTAGGTTAGATAGCTTAAGTTGGTTGGTTAGGTTGGTTGGTTAGGTTAGATTGCTTAGGTTGGTTGGTTAGTTAGGTTGGTTAGGTTAGTTGGTTGGATAGCTTAGGTTGGTTGGTTAGGTTGGTTGGTTAGGTTAGGTTGGGCTGGTTGGTTAGGTTAGGTTGGTTGGTTTGGTTGGTTGGTTTGGTTGGTTGGTTAGGTTGGTTGATTAGGTTCTTTGGTTAGGTTAGGTTGGTTGGTTAGGTTGGTTGATTAGGTTCTTTGGTTAGGTTGCTTGGTTTTGTTGGTTGGTTAGTTGCTTGGTTAGGTTAGATAGCTTAGGTTGGTTAGGTTAGATAGCTTAGGTTGGTTGGTTAGGTTAGATAGCTTAGGTTGGTTGGTTAGGTTAGATAGCTTAGGTTGGTTAGGTTAGATAGCTTAGGTTGGTTGGTTAGGTTAGATAGCTTAGGTTGGTTGGTTAGGTTAGATAGCTTAGGTTGGTTGGTTAGGTTAGATAGCTTAGGTTAGATAGCTAAGGTTGGTTGGATAGGTTGATTGGTTAGGTTGGTTGGTTAGTTAGGTTGGTTTGTTAGGTTGGTTGGTTAGGTTGGTTGGTTAGGTTGGTTGGTTAGGTGTGTTAGGTTGGTTGGTTAGGTTAGATAGCTTATGTTAGTTAGGTTGGTTGGTTGGTTAGGTTCCTTGGTTAGGTTCCTTGGTTAGGTTGCTTGGGAAGGTTGCTTGGTTAGGTTAGATAGCTTAGGTTGGTTGGTTAGGTTAGTTAGGTTGGTTGGTTAGGTTAAATAGTTTACGTTGGTTGGTTAGTTACGTTGGTTGGTTGGTTAGGTTGGTTAGGTTAGGTTGGTTAGGTTGGTTGGTTAGGTTAAGTTGGTTACGTTATTACGTTGGTTAGGTTGGTTGGTTACGTTGGTTAGGATGATTGGTTACGTTGGTTAGGTTGGTTGGTTGGTTAGGTTAGTTTGGTTGGTTAGGTTAGGTTAGTTTGGTTGGTTGGTTAGGTTAGGTTAGGTTGGTTGGTTAGGTTGCTTGGTTAGGTTGCTTGGTTAGGTTGGTAGATTAGGTTCTTTGGTTAGGTTGGTTGGTTAGGTTGCTTGGTTGGGTTGGTTGGTTAGGTTGCTTGGTTAGGTTAGATAGCTTAGGTTGGTTGGTTAGGTTAGATAGTTTAGGTTGGTTGGTTAGGTTAGATAGCTAATGTTGGTTGGATAGGTTGGTTGGATAGGTTTGTTGGTTAGGTTAGATAGCTTAGGTTGTTTGGTTAGGTTGGTTAGTTAGTTAGGTTTGTTAGGTTTGTTAGGTTGGTTAGGTTGGTTAGGTTAGGTTGCTTGGTTAGGTTGGTTGGTTAGGTTGGTTGGTTAGGTTGGTTGGTTGGTTAGGTTAGGTTGGTTAGGTTAGGTTGGTTAGGTTAGGTTGGTTAGGTTAGGTTGGTTAGGTTAGATAGCTTAGGTTGGTTGGTTAGGTTAGATAGCTTAGGTTGGTTGGTTAGGTTAGATAGCTAAGGTTGGTTGGATAGGTTGGTTGGATAGGTTGGTTGGTTAGGTTAGATAGCTTAGGTTGTTTGGTTAGGTTGGTTGGTTAGTTAGGTTGGTTTGTTAGGTTGGTTAGGTTGGTTGGTTGGTTGGTTAGGTTAGGTTGGTTGGTTAGGTTGGTTGGTTAGGTTGGTTGGTTGGTTAGGTTAGGTTGGTAAGGTTAGGTTGGTTAGGTTAGGTTGCTTAGGTTGGTTGCTTAGGTTTTTTGGTTAGGTTGGTTACGTTGGTTAGGTTGGTTGGTTACATTGGTTAGGTTGGTTGGTTTCATTGGTTAGGTTGGTTGGTTACGTTGGTTGGTTGGTTGGTTGGTTACACTAGGTTAGGTTGGTTGGTTAGGTTAGTTGGTTGGTTAGGTTTGGTTGGTTACGTTGGTTGGTTACGTTGGTTAGGATGGTTGGTTACGTTGGCTAGGTTAGGTTGGGTTGGTTGGTTAGGTTAGGTTAGGTTGGTTGGTTAGGTTGCTTGGTTAGGTTGCTTGGTTAGGTTGCTTGGTTAGGTTGGTTGGTTAGGTTGCTTGGTTAGGTTAGATAGCTTAGGTTGGTTGGTTAGGTTAGGTTGGTTGGTTAGGTTAGATAGTTTACGTTGGTTAGGTTGGTTGGTTAGTTTGGTTAGTTTGGTTGGTTAGTTAGGTTGGTTGGTTAGATAGCTTAGTTTGGTTGATTAGGTTGGTTGGTTAGTTAGGTTGGTTGGTTGGTTGGTTAGGTTGGTTGCTTAGGTTGGTTGGTTGGTTAGGTTGGTTAGGTTTGGTTGGTTAGGTTGGTTGGTTAGGTTAAGTTGGTTACGTTTTTATGTTGGTTAGGTTGGTTGGTTACGTTGGTTAGGATGGTTGGTTACGTTGTTTAGGTTGGTTGGTTGGTTAGGTTAGGTTAGGTTGGTTGGGTTGGTTGGTTAGGTTAGGTTGGTTGGTTAGGATGCTTGGTTAGGTTGGTTGGTTAGGTTGCTTGGTTAGGTTGGTTGGTTAGGTTAGATAGCCAAGGTTGGTTGGATAGGTTGGTTGGTTAGGTTAGATAGCTTAGGTTGGTTGGTTAGGTTGGTTGGTTAGTTAGGTTGGTTTGTTAGGTTGGTTGGTTAGGTTAGGTTGCTTAGGTTGGTTGCTTAGGTTGGTTGGTTAGGTTGGTTACGTTGGTTGGTTACATTGGTTAGGTTGGTTGGTTAGGTTAGTTCGGTTGGTTGGGTTAGGTTAGGATCCTTGGTTAGGTTCCTTGGTTAGGTTCCTTGGTTAGGTTGGTTGATTAGGTTCCCTGGTTAGGATGTTGGTTAGGTTGCTTGGTTAGGTTGGTTGGTTAGGTTCCTTGGTTAGGTTAGACAGGCTACCAACAATTACAGCCCCTTTTCTATTTCTATTTCTACAAACCTAGCCTAAACTAACCTAACTTAACCTGCAAACCTAGCCTATTTCCTAGTCAAAACAAACATAACCTAATCTAAGCTAACCTAACCTAACGTAACTAATTCCTGGATACCTATTTACTGTTAGGTGAATAGATGTATTCGGTGATAGGAAACGCTACCTACAATTACAGCCCTTCTTCTATTTCTATTTCTACAAACCTAGCCTATTCTCTAGCCTAAAATAACCTAACCTAAGGTAATCTAACTAACTCCTGGATACCTATTTACTGCTACATGAACAGAGAAGACACGCTACCAACAATTACTGCCCTATTTCTATTTCAACAAAAATAGCCTATTTCTTAGCCTAAACTAATCTAACCTAATTAAACCTAACCTAACCTAATCTAACCTTACCTATATATATACTTCACTACTCACTAACATCATCACTACCACACTACTCACTAACATCATCACTACCTCCCTACTCACCATCATCATCACTACCTCACCATCATTATCACTACCTCTCTACTCACCATCATCATCATTACCTCACTACTCACCATCACTACCACACTACTCACCATCATCACTACTTCTCTACTCACCACCATCATCATTTCCTCACAACTCACTAACATCATCACTTCCTCACTACTCACCATCATCACTACTCACCATCATCTCTACCCACCATCATCACTACCACTACTCATAAACATCATCACTACCACACTACTCACCATCATCACTACCACACTACTCACTATCATCATCACTACCACACTACTCACCATCATCACTACCCACCATCATAACTACCACACTACTCTTAACCATCATCACTACCTAACTACTCACCATCATCACTACCACACTACTCACCATCATCACTACCACACTACTCTTAACCATCATCACTACCTCACTACTCACAATCATCATCACTACCTCACCATCATCATCACTACCTCACCATCATCACAACCTCGCCATCATCATCACTACCCCACTACTCACCATCATCACTACCACACTACTCACCATCATCATTACCTCACTACTCACCATTATCATCACTACACTACTCACCATCATCATCACTACCACAATACTCACCATCATCATCACTACCACAATACTCACCATCAACATCACTACCACACTACTTAGCAACACCATCACTACCTCACTACTCACCATCATCACTACCACACTACTCACTATCATCACTTTTATCACTTCTCACCATCACCATCACTACTTCACTACTCACCATCATCATCACTACCACACTATTCACTATCATCATCACTACCACACTACTCAACATCATCATCACTACCACACTACTCACTATCATCACTTTTATCACTTCTCACCATCACCATCACTACCTCACTACTTACCATCATCACTACCTCACCATCATCATCACTACCTCTCTACTCACCATCATCATTATTACCTCACTACTCACCATCATCATCACTACCTCACCATCATTATCACTACCTCTCTACTCACCATCATCATTACCTCACTACTCACCATCACTACCACACTACTCACCATCATCACTACCTCACTACTCACCATCATCATCACTACTTCTCTACTCACCACCATCATTTCCTCACTACTCACTAACATCATTACTTCCTCACTGCTCATTATCATCATCATCATCACTACTCACCATCATCACTACCCTCCATCATCACTACCACACTACTCATAAACATCATCACTACCACACTACTCACCATCATCACTACCACACTACTCGGTGAGCAGTGTGGTAGTTATAGTGAGTAGTGATGATGGTGAGTAGTGAGGTAATGATGATGGTGAGTAGTGAGGTAGAGATGATGGTGAGTAGTGTGGTAGTGATGATGATAGTGAATAGTGTAGTAGTGATGATGATGTTGAACTGTGGTAGTGATGATGATGGTGAAGTGTGGTAGTGATGGTGAAGTGTGGTAGTGATGATGATGGTGAAGTGTGGTAGTGATGATGGTGAAGTGTGGTAGTGATGATGGTGAAGTGTGGTAGTGATGATGGTGAAGTGTGGTAGTGATGATGGTGAAGTGTGGTAGTGATGATGGTGAAGTGTGGTAGTGATGATGGTGAAGTGTGGTAGTGATGGTGAGTAGTGAGGTAGTGATGATAATAGTGAAGTGTGGTAGTGATGATGATGGTGAGTAGTGTGGTAGTGATGATGATGGTGAGTAGTGAGGTAGTGATGATGATGGTGAGTAGTGTGGTAGTGATGATAATAGTGAAGTGTGGTACTGATGATGATGGTGAATAGTGTGGTAGTGATGATGATAGTGAGGTAGTGATGATGATGGTGAGTAGTGAGGAAATGATGATGGTGGTGAGTAGTGATGATGGTGAGTAGTGTGGTAGTGAGGTAATGATGATGATGGTGAGTAGAGAGGTAGTGATGATGATGGTGAGTAGAGAGGTAGTGATGATGGTGAGGTAGTGATAATGAAGGTGAGTAGTGAGGTAATGATGATGGTGGTGAGTAGAGAGGTAGTGATGATGATGGTGAGGTAGTGATGATAATGGTGAGTAGTGAGGTAGTGATGATGATGGTGAGAAAGTGGTGATGGTGAGTAGTGTGGTAGTGATGATGATAGTGAATAGTGTGGTAGTGATGATGATAGTGAATAGTGTGGTAGTGATGATAGTGAATAGTGTGGTAGTGATGATAGTGAATAGTGTGGTAGTGATGATGATGGTGAGTAGTGTGGTAGTGATGATGATAGTGAGGTAGTGACGATGATGGTGAGAAGTGATGTTAGTGAGTAGTGTGGTAGTGATGATGGTGAGTAGTGAGGTAGTGATGATGATAGTGAAGTGTGGTAGTGATGATGATGGTGAGTAGTGTGGTAGTGATGATGATGGTGAGTAGTGAGGTAATGATGGTGAGTAGTGTGGTAGTGATGATGATAGTGAATAGTGTGGTAAGTGATGATGATGGCGAGTAGTGAGGTAGTGATGATGGTGAGAAGTGATAATAGTAAGTAGTGTGGTAGTGATGATGATGGTGAGTAGTGAGGTAGTGATGATAGTGAATAGTGTGATAGTGATGCTGATGGTGAGTAGTGTGGTAGTGATGATGATAGTGATGTATTGATGATGATGGTGAGTAGTGGGGTAGTGATGATGATGGTTAGTGTGGTAGTGATCATAGTGAATAGTGTGGTAGTGATGATGATGGTGAGTAGTGTGGTAGTGATGATAGTGAGTAGTGATGATGATGGTGAGAAGTGGTAGAAGTGATGATAGTGAGTAGTGTGGTAGTGATGATGATGGTGAGTAGTGAGGTAGTGATGATGATAGTGAATAGTGTTTTTAGTGATGATGATGGTCGTGAGTAGTGTTGTAGTGATTATGATAGTGAGGTAGTGATGATGATGGTGAGTAGTGAGGTAGTGATGATGATGGTGAGTTGTGTGGTAGTGATAATGATAGTGAATAGTGTTGTAGTGATGATGATGGTGAGTAGTGTGGTAGCGATGATGATAGTGAGTAGTGTGGTAGTGATGATGATGGTGAGTAGTGAGGTAGTGATGGTGTTGCTAAGTAGTGTGGTAGTGATGTTGATGGTGAGTAGTGATAGAAGTGATGATAGTGAGTAGTGTGGTAGTGACGATGATGGTGAGTAGTGTGGTAGTGATGATGATAGTGAGTAGTGAGGTAGTGATAATGATGGTGAGTAGTGCGGTAGTGATGATGGTGAGTAGTGTGGTAGTGATGATAGTGAGTAGTGTGGTAGTGATGATAGTGAGTAGTGATGATGATGGTGAGAAGTGATGATAGTGAGTAGTGTGGTAATGATGATGGTGAGTAGTGAGGTAGTGATGATGATAGTGAATAGTGTGGTAGTGATGATGATGGTGAGTAGTGTGGTAGTGATGATGATAGTGAGTAGTGAGGTAGTGATGATGATGGTGAGTAGTGAGGTAGTGATGGTGATAAGTGATAAAAGTGATGATAATGAGTAGTGTGGTAGTCATGATGATTGTGAGTAGTGAGGTAATGATGATGATGGAGAGTAGTGAGGTAGTGATGGTGTTGCTAAGTAGTGTGGTAGTGATGGTGAGTAGTGAGGTAATGATGATGGTGAGTAGAGAGGTAGTGATAATGATGGTGAGGTAGTGTTGATGATGGTGAGTAGTGAGGTAATAATGATGATGGTGAGTAGAGAGGTAGTGATGATGGTGAGGTAGTGATGATGGTGAGTAGTGAGGTAGTGATGGTGATGGTGAGAAGTGATAAAAGTGATGATAGTGAGTAGTGTGGTAGTGATGATGATGGTGAGTAGTGTGGTAGTGATGATAGTGAATAGTGTGGTAGTGATGATGATGGTGAGTAGTGAGGTAGTGATGGTGATGGTGAGAAGTGATAAAAGTGATGATAGTGAGTAGTGTGGTAGTGATGATGGTGAGTAGTGAGGTAGTGATGGTGTTGCTAAGTAGTGTGGTAGTGATGTTGATGGTGAGTATTGTGGTAGTGATGATGATGGTGAGTATTGTGGTAGTGATGATGATGGTGAGTAGTGTAGTGATGATAATGGTGAGTAGTGAGGTAATGATGATGGTGAGCAGTGTGGTAGTGATGATGGTGAGTAGTGAGGTAGTGATGATGATGGCGAGGTAGTGATGATGATTGTGAGTAGTGAGGTAGTGATGATGGTTAAGAGTAGTGTGGTAGTGATGATGGTGAGTAGTGTGGTAGTGATGATGGTGAGTAGTGAGGTAGTGATGATGATAGTGAGTAGTGTGGTAGTTATGATGATGGTGGGTAGTGATGATGGTGAGTAGTGTGGTAGTGATGATGATAGTGAGTAGTGTGGTAGTGATGATGGTGAGTAGTGTGGTAGTGATGATGTTTATGAGTAGTGGTAGTGATGATGGTGGGTAGAGATGATGGTGAGTAGTGATGATGGTGAGTAGTGAGGAAGTGATGATGTTAGTGAGTAGTGAGGAAATGATGATGGTGGTGAGTAGAGAAGTAGTGATGATGATGGTGAGTAGTGAGGTAGTGATGATGGTGAGTAGTGTGGTAGTGATGGTGAGTAGTGAGGTAATGATGATGATAGTGAGTAGAGAGGTAGTGATAATGGTGAGGTAGTGATGACGATGGTGAGTAGTGAGGTAATGATGATGATGGTGAGTAGAGAGGTAGTGATGATGATGGTGAGGTAGTGATGATGATGGTGAGTAGGGAGGTAATGATGTTGGTGAGTAGAGAGGTAGTGATGATGATGGTGAGGTAGTGATGATGATGGTGAGTAGGGAGGTAATGATGATGATGGTGAGTAGAGAGGTAGTGATGATGATGGTGAGGTAGTGATGATGGTGGTGAGTAGAGAAGTAGTGATGATGGTGAGTAGTGTGGTAGTGATGGTGAGTAGTGAGGTAATGATGATGATGGTGAGTAGAGAGGTAGTGATAATGGTGGTGATGTAGTGATGATGATGGTGAGTAGTGAGGTAGTGATGATGGTGAGTAGTGTGGTAGTGATAGTGAGTAGTGAGGTAATGATGATGATCGTGAGTAGAGAGGTAGTGATGATGATGGTGAGGTAGTGATGATGATGGTGAGTAGAGAGGTAGTGATAATGATGGTGAGGTAGTGATGATGATGGTGAGTTGTGAGGTAGTGATGATGGTGAGTAGTGTGGTAGTGATGGTGAGTAGTGAGGTAATGATGATAGTGGTGAGTAGAGGTAGAGAGGTAGTGATGATGATATTGAGTAGAGAGGTAGTGATAATGATGGTGAGGTAGTGATGATGATGGTGAGTAGTGAGGTAGTGATGATGGTGAGTAGTGTGGTAGTGATGGTGAGTAGTGAGGTAATGATGATGATGGTGAGTAGAGAGGTAGAGAGGTAGTGATGATGATGGTGAGGTAGTGATGATGATGGTGAGTAGGGAGGTAGTGATGACGTTAGTGAGTAATGTGGTAGTGATGATGTTAGTGAGTAGTGAAGTATATATATAGGTAAGGTTAGATTAGGTTAGGTTAGGTTTAATTAGGTTAGATTAGTTTAGGCTAAGAAATAGGCTATTTTTGTTGAAATAGAAATAGGGCAGTAATTGTTGGTAGCGTGTCTTCTCTGTTCACGTAGCAGTAAATAGGTATCCAGGAGTTAGTTAGATTACCTTAGGTTAGGTTAGTTTAAGCTAGGAAATAGGCTAGGTTTGTAGAAATAGAAATAGAAGAAGGGCTGTAATTGTAGGTAGCGTTTCCTATCACCGAATACATCTATTCACCTAACAGTAAATATGTATCCAGGAGTTAGTTACGTTAGGTTATGTTAGATTAGGTTAGGTTAGGTTAGATTAGGTTAGGTTGGTTTAGGGTAGGTTTGTAGAAGTAGGGCTGTAATTGTTGGTAGCCTTTCCTATCACCGAATGCCTCTGTTCACCTAGCAGTAAATAGGTATCCAGGCGTTAGTAAGCTAGCTACTTGGGGCGTGGTGAGTGAGTGAGGGTTAGTCACTAGTTGGACCTTGTGGGGTAGTGGGTGTTGGAGACCACTATAAGCCTAACATGTATAAAGTGCCTGTCTGCCTGTCCCCCGACTCAATGATGTTACAAGTATTGACTAAATGAAGCCTAAGAGAGCATATGCAAGGCCTGAGATGAGTCATTTGTCAGCAGCAACTTGTGCGAGATCTATGGCAGCGGTGGCATCCCAACATTTCTATTTTGGAGCAACAGTAGTAGTAGTAGTAGTAGTAGTAGTAGTAATAGTAGTCCATTTGTTGTTGGTTAATTTGACTAAATAGTTGCAATAAGTACTATCATTAATGGAGAATTGGCTGCTATGTGTGAGTATCCTCCGCCTGCCTGCCCGCCGCAGTTACCATTATCTTGACTCACTCACTCACTCACTCACATGTGATTACTTACTACTTGTATACAATAGCAACGGCCATACTACCTACCTACCTATCACCTTGAGAACACTGCGTCTCCTCCCATACATCTGTCAGGTTAAACACCGTTGACTTTGGTTAGTACTTGGATGGGTGACCTGCCTGGGAACACCAACTGCTGCTGCTGTTAGTATACATATTTGGGCAGTCTCCGTGGGTCAGTGTGTGTGTACAAGAATGTCGCACATGGAAATGTGTACATGCCATTTTAATAATAGTTTACCATCCATGAAGAAAACGTCTACCTATTTGTCAGTCCATTGTCTCTCTCTGCCGGCCGGCCGGCCTACCTACCTGCTAAAATTTGTCCACTCAATATGCTGTTGAATATCTATCTCCAGTGATCACTTACCCTTAATTCCTACATTATTAACCAAATGATCTCATTAACAAATCTTTACACATTTCAACCACCTACCTTCCTGCTAACATCAATCACAACAACTAATACACTCAACTCAGTCCCAAACACTTTTCTTATTCCTTCCTCAACACTTCGCCCTATATAACCTATCTTACAATATTAAATTTAAATACCTAACTGCCAACCCATCCCCCCTACCATCCCCTCCCCCCCCCCCCCCCACCACACTTCCCACGGTAGCTCCTCCTGACCCCCCCCCCCCCCCACAATGGAGGCCGCCGAACCCCTACCCCCCATTCCGCCCCCTCCATCACCACCCCCCCCCCCCCGGCCAAACACAGAAAATGGCGGCCACAACGCTATATTTAACCAGCCAAAACCTTCGTTTCTTCGCCTTTGTACTATTTATTCTTGAAATAAAACGAGGAATAAAACAAACCGGATTTTCCTTCCCTAGTAAAACATGTATTTTACAGAACGAGGCCTAAAATAGCACATATTAGATATTCCATTGCTTATTTACCACTCACAAACTCATTTGGAAACACCACACTAATTATTAATTAACACATACTTTTAAACACACACACACACATCAGGTGATTTCTACGATCAGGTGACAAAGATTAAGCAAGAAAGAGAGGGCTGGGCGGACTGCATTTTCTTGGATTGTCGGAATGCCTTTGACACAGTACCGCATAAGAGGCTGGTACATAAGCTGGAGAGACAGGCAGGTGTAGCTGGTAAGGTGCTCCATTTAATAAGGGAT
The DNA here is from genome assembly GCF_040958095.1 of Procambarus clarkii. Taxonomy (NCBI): domain Eukaryota; kingdom Metazoa; phylum Arthropoda; class Malacostraca; order Decapoda; family Cambaridae; genus Procambarus; species Procambarus clarkii. The sequence continues at coordinate 97,642 of NW_027189376.1, forward strand.
TATCTAAGCAATAGGAAGCAGAGTTACGGTGAGGGGTGAGACCTCCGATTGGCGTGAAGTCACCAGTGGAGTCCCACAGGGCTCTGTACTTGGTCCTATCTTGTTTCTGATATATGTAAATGATCTCCCGGAGGGTATCGAATCATTTCTCTTAATGTTTGCGGACGCTGCTAAAATTATGAGAAGGATTAAAACAGAAGAGGACTGTTTGAGGCTTCAAGAAGACCAAGACAAGCTGAAGGAATGGTCGAACAAATGGTTGTTAGAGTTTAACCCAACCAAATGTAATGTAATGAAGATAGGTGTAGGGAGCAGGAGGCCAGATACAAGGTATCATCTGGGAGAGGAAATTCTTCAGGAGTCAGAGAAGGAAAAAGACTTGGGGGTTGATATCACGCCAAACCTGTCTCCTGCAGCACATATCAAGCGGATAACATCAGCGGCATATGCCAGGCTGGCCAACATACGAACGGCATTCAGAAACTTGTGTAAAGAATCATTCAGAACTTTGTATACCACATATGTCAGGCCAATCCTGGAGTATGCAGCCCCAGCATGGAGTCCATATCTAGTCAAGGATAAGACTAAACTGGAAAAGGTTCAAAGGTTTGCCACCAGACTAGTAACCGAGCTGAGAGGTATGAGATACGAGGAGAGACTACGGGAATTAAACCTCACTTCGGTGGAAGACAGAAGAGTTAGGGGGGACATGATCACCACATTTAAGATTCTGAAGGGAATTGATAGGGTAGATAAAGACAGTCTATTTAGCACAAGGGGACACAGGTGGAAACTGAGTGCCCAAATGAGCCACAGAGATATTGGAAAGAACTTTTTTAGTGTCAGAGTGGTTGACAAATGGAATGCATTAGGAGGTGATGTGGTGGAGGCTGACTCCATACACAGTTTCAAGTGTAGATATGATAGAGCCCAATAGGCTCAGGAATCTGTACACCTGTTGATTGACGGTTGAGAGGCGGAACCAAAGAGCCAGAGCTCAACCCCCGCAAACACAACTAGGTTAGTACAACTAGGTGAGTACACACACACACACACACACACACACGTCAGTTAGCCTAAATTCTCCAATATTCATTCATAAAACTGCCTCACGGGACTGCAACCTTACCAAACAAAGCTGTCAGGTATTTCTGTCAACACAAATTAACAACTTCACATCTCAATCATTGCAACTGTTGATAAATAGACACTAACTAACCTTGCTATGAGATGTAAATACAAGTGCCAAATTTGATTCAGACGGCAACTCCAGCGTGGCCTAGTCGGATAGAACAAGTTCCTAATCCGGATAGATCTGCGTTCGAGCCTGTCGGAACGGTTGCAAGTACAGGGCACAGATTTCTCTGTGTGTCCCCTCCTGTAGGAGCATCAGTTTCGATAGATTCTCTGGATAGCCGAAGATTGATTGACCGACTCCTTGGAATGTGGGAAAGGGTTGAAGTCCGGGGGGCCACGGACGGATACCTGGATCCCTTGACCTCGGGCAGGTCTTTCAATCCACCTGGATTTCAGGTGGGGAGAAGGGAGGCAATTTGGGTCGACACAAATAGCTTCCTGGACCCAAAACCCCTTGGATACACGGACACGGACACGCACACGGACACTCATGGACTCTGACACGAACCGAAGGTTCGTGTCAGATAATAAGAAGGGAGTTGATAATATAATAAGGTTGTATAATAATAATATAATATATAATAATAACAATATAATAATATAATAACATAATTAGGTTGCTCAGGTTGGTTGGTTAGGTTAGGTTGCTTAGGTTAGGTTGCTCAGGTTAGGTTGCTCAGGTTAGGTTGCTCAGGTTAGGTTGCTCAGGTTAGGTTGCTCAGGTTCAGTTGCTCAGGTTAGGTTGCTCAGGTTGGTTGGTTAGGTTAGGTTGCTTAGGTTAGGTTGCTCAGGTTCGGTTGCTCAGGTTCGGTTGCTCAGGTTAGGTTGCTCAGGTTGGTTGGTTAGGTTAGGTTGCTTAGGTTAGGTTGCTTAGGTTAGGTTGCTCAGGTTCGGTTGCTCAGGTTCGGTTGCTCAGGTTAGGTTGCTCAGGTTAGGTTGCTCAGGTTAGGTTGCTCAGGTTAGGTTGCTCAGGTTAGGTTGCTCAGGTTAGGTTGCTCAGGTTAGGTTGCTCAGGTTAGGTTGCTCAGGTTAGGTTGCTCAGGTTCAGTTGCTCAGGTTGGTTGGTTAGGTTAGGTTGCTTAGGTTAGGTTGCTCAGGTTCGGTTGCTCAGGTTCGGTTGCTCAGGTTAGTTTGCTCAGGTTGGTTGGTTAGGTTAGGTTGCTTAGGTTAGGTTGCTCAGGTTCGGTTGCTCAGGTTCGGTTGCTCAGGTTAGGTTGCTCAGGTTAGGTTGCTCAGGTTAGGTTGCTCAGGTTAGGTTAGGTTGCTCATGTTAAGTTGGTTAGGCAGGATGCTCAGGTTAGGTTGCTCAACCTTAGGTTAGGTTAGTTTACATTGCTTAGGTTGGTTGGTTACGTTGGTTGGTTGGTTACGTTGGTTGGTTGGTTAGGTTGGATAGTTAGGTTGGTTGGTTAGGTTGGTTGGTTAGGTTAGATAGCTTAGGTTGCTTGGTTAGGTTAGATAGCTTAGGTAGGTTGGTTAGGTTAGTTAGGTTGGTTGGTTGGTTGGATAGCTTAGGTTGGTTGGTTGGTTAGGTTGCTTGGTTAGGTTGCTTGGTTAGGTTAGATAGCTTAGGTTGCTTGGTTAGGTTAGATAGCTTAGGTTGGTTGGTTAGGTTAGATAGCTTAGGTTGGTTGGTTAGGTTAGTTAGGTTGGTTGGTTGGATAGCTTAGGTTGGTTAGGTTGCTTGGTTAGGTTAGATAGCTTAGGTTGGTTGGTTAGGTTAGTTAGGTTGGTTGGTTGGATAGCTTAGGTTGGTTGGTTGGTTGGATAGGTTGGTTGGTTGGTTGGATAGCTTAGTTAGGTTGGTTACGTTGGATAGCATAGTTAGGTTGGTTACGTTGGTTACGTTGGATGGTTACATTGGTTAGGATGGTTGGTTAGTGATGGTTGGTAGGTTAGGTTAGGTTGGGTTGGTTAGTTAGGTTGCTTGGTTAGGTTGGTTGATTAGGTTCTTTGGTTCGGTTGGTTGATTAGGTTCTTTGGTTAGGTTGGTTGGTAAGGTTGCTTGGTTAGGTTGGTTGATTAGGTTCTTCGGTTAGGTTGGTTAGGTTAGGTTGCTTAGGTTGGTTGCTTAGGTTGGTTGCTTAGGTTGCTTAGGTTGGTTGGTTAGGTTAGATAGCTTAGGTTGGTTGGTTAGGTTGGTTGGTTAGGTTGGTTGGCTAGGTTAGATAGCTTACGTTGGTTAGGTTGCTTGGTTAGGTTGGTTGGTTAGGTTGGTTGGTTAGGTTGGTTGGCTAGGTTAGATAGCTTACGTTGGTTAGGTTGGTTGGTTAGGTTCCTTGGTTAGGTTGGTTGGTTAGGTTGCTTGGTTAGGTTGGTTGGTTAGGTTGGTTGGTTAGGTTAGATAGCTTAGGTTGGTTGGTTAGGTTAGATAGCTTAGGTTGGTTGGTTAGGTTAGATAGCTTACGTTGGTTGGTTAGGTTGGTTGGTTAGGTTAGATAGCTTACGTTGGTTAGGTTAGATAGCTTACGTTGGTTAGGTTGGTTGGTTAGGTTGCTTGGTTAGGTTGGTTGGTTAGGTTGCTTGGTTTGGTTAGATAGCTTAAGTTGGTTGGTTAGGTTGGTTGGTTAGGTTAGATTGCTTAGGTTGGTTGGTTAGTTAGGTTGGTTAGGTTAGTTGGTTGGATAGCTTAGGTTGGTTGGTTAGGTTGGTTGGTTGGTTAGTTAGGTTGGTTAGGTTAGTTGGTTGGATAGCTTAGGTTGGTTGGTTAGGTTGGTTGGTTAGGTTAGGTTGGGCTGGTTGGTTAGGTTAGGTTGGTTGGTTTGGTTGGTTGGTTTGGTTGGTTGGTTAGGTTGGTTGGTTAGGTTGGTTGATTAGGTTCTTTGGTTAGGTTAGGTTGGTTGGTTAGGTTGCTTGGTTAGGTTGGTTGATTAGGTTCTTTGGTTAGGTTGCTTGGTTTTGTTGGTTGGTTAGTTGCTTGGTTAGGTTAGATAGCTTAGGTTGGTTAGGTTAGATAGCTTAGGTTGGTTGGTTAGGTTAGATAGCTTAGGTTGGTTGGTTAGGTTAGATAGCTTAGGTTGGTTGGTTAGGTTAGATAGCTTAGGTTAGATAGCTAAGGTTGGTTGGATAGGTTGGTTAGTTAGGTTGGTTGGTTAGTTAGGTTGGTTTGTTAGGTTGGTTAGGTTGGTTGGTTAGGTTGGTTGGTTAGGTGTGTTAGGTTGGTTGGTTAGGTTAGATAGCTTATGTTAGTTAGGTTGGTTGGTTGGTTAGGTTCCTTGGTTAGGTTCCTTGGTTAGGTTGCTTGGGTAGGTTGCTTGGTTAGGTTAGATAGCTTAGGTTGGTTGGTTAGGTTAGTTAGGTTGGTTGGTTAGGTTAAATAGTTTGTGTTGGTTGGTTAGTTAGGTTGGTTGGTTGGTTAGGTTGGTTAGGTTAGGTTGGTTAGGTTGGTTGGTTAGGTTAAGTTGGTTACGTTATTACGTTGGTTAGGTTGGTTGGTTACGTTGGTTAGGATGATTGGTTACGTTGGTTAGGTTGGTTGGTTGGTTAGGTTAGTTTGGTTGGTTAGGTTAGGTTAGTTTGGTTGGTTGGTTAGGTTAGGTTAGGTTGGTTGGTTAGGTTGCTTGGTTAGGTTGCTTGGTTAGGTTGGTTGATTAGGTTCTTTGGTTAGGTTGGTTGGTTAGGTTGCTTGGTTAGGTTGGTTGGTTAGGTTGCTTGGTTAGGTTAGATAGCTTAGGTTGGTTGGTTAGGTTAGATAGTTTAGGTTGGTTGGTTAGGTTAGATAGCTAATGTTGGTTGGATAGGTTGGTTGGATAGGTTTGTTGGTTAGGTTAGATAGCTTAGGTTGTTTGGTTAGGTTGGTTAGTTAGTTAGGTTTGTTAGGTTTGTTAGGTTGGTTAGGTTGGTTAGGTTAGGTTGCTTGGTTAGGTTGGTTGGTTAGGTTGGTTGGTTAGGTTGGTTGGTTGGTTAGGTTAGGTTGGTTAGGTTAGGTTGGTTAGGTTAGGTTGGTTAGGTTAGGTTGGTTAGGTTAGATAGCTTAGGTTGGTTGGTTAGGTTAGATAGCTTAGGTTTTTTGGTTAGGTTAGATAGCTAAGGTTGGTTGGATAGGTTGGTTGGATAGGTTGGTTGGTTAGGTTAGATAGCTTAGGTTGTTTGGTTAGGTTGGTTGGTTAGTTAGGTTGGTTTGTTAGGTTGGTTAGGTTGGTTGGTTGGTTGGTTAGGTTAGGTTGGTTGGTTAGGTTGGTTGGTTAGGTTGGTTGGTTGGTTAGGTTAGGTTGGTAAGGTTAGGTTGGTTAGGTTAGGTTGCTTAGGTTGGTTGCTTAGGTTTTTTGGTTAGGTTGGTTATGTTGGTTAGGTTGGTTGGTTACATTGGTTAGGTTGGTTGGTTTCATTGGTTAGGTTGGTTGGTTACGTTGGTTTGTTGGTTGGTTGGTTACACTAGGTTAGGTTGGTTGGTTAGGTTAGTTGGTTGGTTAGGTTTGGTTGGTTACGTTGGTTGGTTACGTTGGTTGGTTACGTGGGTTAGGATGGTTGGTTACGTTGGCTAGGTTAGGTTGGGTTGGTTGGTTAGGTTAGGTTAGGTTGGTTGGTTAGGTTGCTTGGTTAGGTTGCTTGGTTAGGTTGCTTGGTTAGGTTGGTTGGTTAGGTTGCTTGGTTAGGTTAGATAGCTTAGGTTGGTTGGTTAGGTTAGGTTGGTTGGTTAGGTTAGATAGTTTACGTTGGTTAGGTTGGTTGGTTAGTTTGGTTGGTTAGTTAGGTTGGTTGGTTAGATAGCTTAGTTTGGTTGATTAGGTTGGTTGGTTAGTTAGGTTGGTTGGTTGGTTGGTTAGGTTGGTTGCTTAGGTTGGTTGGTTGGTTAGGTTGGTTAGGTTTGGTTGGTTAGGTTGGTTGGTTAGGTTAAGTTGGTTACGTTATTATGTTGGTTAGGTTGGTTGGTTACGTTGGTTAGGATGGTTGGTTACGTTGTTTAGGTTGGTTGGTTGGTTAGGTTAGGTTAGGTTGGTTGGGTTGGTTGGTTAGGTTAGGTTGGTTGGTTAGGATGCTTGGTTAGGTTGGTTGGTTAGGTTGCTTGGTTAGGTTGGTTGGTTAGGTTAGATAGCCAAGGTTGGTTGGATAGGTTGGTTGGTTAGGTTAGATAGCTTAGGTTGGTTGGTTAGGTTGGTTGGTTAGTTAGGTTGGTTTGTTAGGTTGGTTGGTTAGGTTAGGTTGCTTAGGTTGGTTGCTTAGGTTGGTTGGTTAGGTTGGTTACGTTGGTTGGTTACATTGGTTAGGTTGGTTGGTTAGGTTAGTTCGGCTGGTTGGGTTAGGTTAGGATCCTTGGTTAGGTTCCTTGGTTAGGTTGGTTGATTAGGTTCCCTGGTTAGGATGTTGGTTAGGTTGCTTGGTTAGGTTGGTTGGTTAGGTTCCTTGGTTAGGTTAGATAGGCTACCAACAATTACAGCCCCTTTTCTATTTCTATTTCTACAAACCTAGCCTAAACTAACCTAACTTAACCTGCAAACCTAGCCTATTTCCTAGTCAAAACAAACATAACCTAATCTTAGCTAACCTAACCTAACGTAACTAATTCCTGGATACCTATTTACTGTTAGGTGAATAGATGTATTCGGTGATAGGAAACGCTACCTACAATTACAGCCCTTCTTCTATTTCTATTTCTACAAACCTAGCCTATTCTCTAGCCTAAACTAACCTAACCTAAGGTAATCTAACTAACTCCTGGATACCTATTTACTGCTACATGAACAGAGAAGACACGCTACCAACAATTACTGCCCTATTTCTATTTCAACAAAAATAGCCTATTTCTTAGCCTAAACTAATCTAACCTAATTAAACCTAACCTAACCTAATCTAACCTTACCTATATATATACTTCACTACTCACTAACATCATCACTACCACACTACTCACTAACATCATCACTACCTCCCTACTCACCATCATCATCACTACCTCACCATCATCATCACTACCTCTCTACCTCTCTACTCACCATCATCATCACTACCTCACCATCATTATCACTACCTCTCTACTCACCATCATCATCATTACCTCACTACTCACCATCACTACCACACTACTCACCATCATCACTACTTCTCTACTCACCACCATCATCATTTCCTCACTACTCACTAACATCATCACTTCCTCACTACTCACCATCATCTCTACCCACCATCATCACTACCACTACTCATAAACATCATCACTACCACACTACTCACCATCATCACTACCACACTACTCACTATCATCATCACTACCACACTACTCACCATCATCACTACCCACCATCATAACTACCACACTACTCTTAACCATCATCACTACCTCACTACTCACCATCATCACTACCACACTACTCACCATCATCACTACCACACTACTCTTAACCATCATCACTACCTCACTACTCACAATCATCATCACTACCTCACCATCATCATCACTACCTCACCATCATCACTACCTCGCCATCATCATCACTACCTCACTACTCACCATCATCACTACCACACTACTCACCATCATCATTACCTCACTACTCACCATTATCATCACTACACTACTCACCATCATCATCACTACCACAATACTCACCATCATCATCACTACCACAATACTCACCATCAACATCACTACCACACTACTTAGCAACACCATCACTACCTCACTACTCACCATCATCACTACCACACTACTCACTATCATCACTTTTATCACTTCTCACCATCACCATCACTACTTCACTACTCACCATCACTACCACACTATTCACTATCATCATCACTACCACACTACTCAACATCATCATCACTACAACACTACTCACTATCATCACTTTTATCACTTCTCACCATCACCATCACTACCTCACTACTCACCATCATCACTACCTCACCATCATCATCACTACCTCTCTACTCACCATCATCATTATTACCTCACTACTCACCATCATCATCACTACCTCACCATCATTATCACTACCTCTCTACTCACCATCATCATTACCTCACTACTCACCATCACTACCACACTACTCACCATCATCACTACCTCACTACTCACCATCATCATCACTACTTCTCTACTCACCACCATCATTTCCTCACTACTCACTAACATCATTACTTCCTCACTGCTCACCATCATCATCATCATCACTACTCACCATCATCACTACCCTCCATCATCACTACCACACTACTCATAAACACCATCACTACCACACTACTCACCATCATCACTACCACACTACTCGGTGAGTAGTGTGGTAGTTATAGTGAGTAGTGATGATGGTGAGTAGTGAGGTAGTGATGATGGTGAGTAGTGAGGTAGTGATGATGGTGAGTAGTGTGGTAGTGATGATGATAGTGAATAGTGTAGTAGTGATGATGATGTTGAACTGTGGTAGTGATGATGATGGTGAAGTGTGGTAGTGATGATGATGGTGAAGTGTGGTAGTGATGATGATGGTGAAGTGTGGTAGTGATGATGGTGAAGTGTGGTAGTGATGATGGTGAAGTGTGGTAGTGATGATGGTGAAGTGTGGTAGTGATGATGGTGAAGTGTGGTAGTGATGATGGTGAAGTGTGGTTGTGATGGTGAGTAGTGAGGTAGTGATGATAATAGTGAAGTGTGGTAGTGATGATGATGGTGAGTAGTGTGGTAGTGATGATGATGGTGAGTAGTGAGGTAGTGATGATGATGGTGAGTAGTGTGGTAGTGATGATAATAGTGAAGTGTGGTACTGATGATGATGGTGAATAGTGTGGTAGTGATGATGATAGTGAGGTAGTGATGATGATGGTGAGTAGTGAGGAAATGATGATGGTGGTGAGTAGTGAGGTAGTGATGATGGTGAGTAGTGTGGTAGTGAGGTAATGATGATGATGGTGAGTAGAGAGGTAGTGATGATGATGGTGAGTAGAGAGGTAGTGATGATGGTGAGGTAGTGATAATGAAGGTGAGTAATGAGGTAATGATGATGATGGTGAGTAGAGAGGTAGTGATGATGATGGTGAGGTAGTGATGATAATGGTGAGTAGTGAGGTAGTGATGATGATGGTGAGAAAGTGGTGATGGTGAGTAGTGTGGTAGTGATGATGATAGTGAATAGTGTGGTAGTGATGATGATAGTGAATAGTGTGGTAGTGATGATAGTGAATAGTGTGGTAGTGATGATAGTGAATAGTGTGATGATGATGGTGAGTAGTGTGGTTGTGATGATGATAGTGAGTAGTGAGGTAGTGACGATGATGGTGAGAAGTGATGTTAGTGAGTAGTGTGGTAGTGATGATGGTGAGTAGTGAGGTAGTGATGATGATAGTGAAGTGTGGTAGTGATGATGATGGTGAGTAGTGTGGTAGTGATGATGATGGTGAGTAGTGAGGTAATGATGATGATGGTGAGTAGTGTGGTAGTGATGATGATAGTGAATAGTGTGGTAAGCGATGATGATGGCGAGTAGTGAGGTAGTGATGATGGTGAGAAGTGATAATAGTGAGTAGTGTGGTAGTGATGATGATGGTGAGTAGTGATGATAGTGAATAGTGTGATAGTGATGCTGATGGTAAGTAGTGTGGTAGTGATGATGATAGTGATGTATTGATGATGATGGTGAGTAGTGGGGTAGTGATGATGATGGTTAGTGTGGTAGTGATCATAGTGAATAGTGTGGTAGTGATGATGATGGTGAGTAGTGTGGTAGTGATGATAGTGAGTAGTGATGATGGTGAGAAGTGGTAGAAGTGATGATAGTGAGTAGTGTGGTAGTGATGATGATGGTGAGTAGTGAGGTAGTGATGATGATAGTGAATAGTGTGGTAGTGATGATGATGGTCGTGAGTAGTGTTGTAGTGATTATGATAGTGAGGTAGTGATGATGATGGTGAGTAGTGAGGTAGTGATGATGATGGTGAGTTGTGTGGTAGTGATAATGATAGTGAATAGTGTGGTAGTGATGATGATGGTGAGTAGTGTGGTAGTGATGATGATAGTGAGTAGAGTGGTAGTGATGATGATGGTGAGTAGTGAGGTAGTGATGGTGTTGCTAAGTAGTGTGGTAGTGATGTTGATGGTGAGTAGTGATAGAAGTGATGATAGTGAGTAGTGTGGTAGTGACGATGATGGTGAGTAGTGTGGTAGTGATGATGATAGTGAGTAGTGAGGTAGTGATAATGATTGTGAGTAGTGCGGTAGTGATGATGGTGAGTAGTGTGGTAGTGATGATAGTGAGTAGTGTGGTAGTGATGATAGTGAGTAGTGTGGTAGTGATGATGATGGTGAGAAGTGATGATAGTGAGTAGTGTGGTAATGATGATGGTGAGTAGTGAGGTAGTGATGATGATAGTGAATAGTGTGGTAGTGATGATGATGGTGAGTAGTGTGGTAGTGATGATGATAGTGAGGTAGTGATGATGATGGTGAGTAGTGAGGTAGTGATGGTGATAAGTGATAAAAGTGATGATAATGAGTAGTGTGGTAGTCATGATGATTGTGAGTAGTGAGGTAGTGATGATGATGGTGAGTAGTGAGGTAGTGATGGTGTTGCTAAGTAGTGTGGTAGTGATGGTGAGTAGTGAGGTAATGATGATGGTGAGTAGAGAGGTAGTGATAATGATGGTGAGGTAGTGATGATGATGGTGAGTAGTGAGGTAATAATGATGATGGTGAGTAGAGAGGTAGTGATGATGGTGAGGTAGTGATGATGGTGAGTAGTGAGGTAGTGATGGTGATGGTGAGAAGTGATAAAAGTGATGATAGTGAGTAGTGTGGTAGTGATGATGATGGTGAGTAGTGTGGTAGTGATGATAGTGAATAGTGTGGTAGTGATGATGATGGTGAGTAGTGATGGTGATGGTGAGAAGTGATAAAAGTGATGATAGTGAGTAGTGTGGTAGTGATGATGGTGAGTAGTGAGGTAGTGATGGTGTTGCTAAGTAGTGTGGTAGTGATGTTGATGGTGAGTATTGTGGTAGTGATGATGATGGTGAGTATTGTGGTAGTGATGATGATGGTGAGTATTGTGGTAGTGATGATGATGGTGAGTAGTGTAGTGATGATAATGGTGAGTAGTGAGGTAATGATGATGGTGAGTAGTGTGGTAGTGATGATGGTGAGTAGTGAGGTAGTGATGATGATGGCGAGGTAGTGATGATGGTGAGGTAGTGATGATGATGGTGAGGTAGTGATGATGATTGTGAGTAGTGAGGTAGTGATGATGGTTAAGAGTAGTGTGGTAGTGATGATGGTGAGTAGTGTGGTAGTGATGATGGTGAGTAGTGAGGTAGTGATGATGATAGTGAGTAGTGTGGTAGTTATGATGATGGTGGGTAGTGATGATGGTGAGTAGTGTGGTAGTGATGATAGTGAGTAGTGATGATGATGGTGAGAAGTGGTAGAAGTGATGATAGTGAGTAGTGTGGTAGTGATGATGATGGTGAGTAGTGAGGTAGTGATGATGATAGTGAATAGTGTGGTAGTGATGATGATGGTCGTGAGTAGTGTTGTAGTGATTATGATAGTGAGGTAGTGATGATGATGGTGAGTAGTGAGGTAGTGATGATGATGGTGAGTTGTGTGGTAGTGATAATGATAGTGAATAGTGTGGTAGTGATGATGATGGTGAGTAGTGTGGTAGTGATGATGATAGTGAGTAGAGTGGTAGTGATGATGATGGTGAGTAGTGAGGTAGTGATGGTGTTGCTAAGTAGTGTGGTAGTGATGTTGATGGTGAGTAGTGATAGAAGTGATGATAGTGAGTAGTGTGGTAGTGACGATGATGGTGAGTAGTGTGGTAGTGATGATGATAGTGAGTAGTGAGGTAGTGATAATGATGGTGAGTAGAGCGGTAGTGATGATGGTGAGTAGTGTGGTAGTGATGATAGTGAGTAGTGTGGTAGTGATGATAGTGAGTAGTGAGGTAGTGATGATGATGGTGAGAAGTGATGATAGTGAGTAGTGTGGTAATGATGATGGTGAGTAGTGAGGTAGTGATGATGATAGTGAATAGTGTGGTAGTGATGATGATGGTGAGTAGTGTGGTAGTGATGATGATAGTGAGGTAGTGATGATGATGGTGAGTAGTGAGGTAGTGATGGTGATAAGTGATAAAAGTGATGATAATGAGTAGTGTGGTAGTCATGATGATTGTGAGTAGTGAGGTAGTGATGATGATGGTGAGTAGTGAGGTAGTGATGGTGTTGCTAAGTAGTGTGGTAGTGATGGTGAGTAGTGAGGTAATGATGATGGTGAGTAGAGAGGTAGTGATAATGATGGTGAGGTAGTGATGATGATGGTGAGTAGTGAGGTAATAATGATGATGGTGAGTAGAGAGGTAGTGATGATGGTGAGGTAGTGATGATGGTGAGTAGTGAGGTAGTGATGGTGATGGTGAGAAGTGATAAAAGTGATGATAGTGAGTAGTGTGGTAGTGATGATGATGGTGAGTAGTGTGGTAGTGATGATAGTGAATAGTGTGGTAGTGATGATGATGGTGAGTAGTGATGGTGATGGTGAGAAGTGATAAAAGTGATGATAGTGAGTAGTGTGGTAGTGATGATGGTGAGTAGTGAGGTAGTGATGGTGTTGCTAAGTAGTGTGGTAGTGATGTTGATGGTGAGTATTGTGGTAGTGATGATGATGGTGAGTATTGTGGTAGTGATGATGATGGTGAGTATTGTGGTAGTGATGATGATGGTGAGTAGTGTAGTGATGATAATGGTGAGTAGTGAGGTAATGATGATGGTGAGTAGTGTGGTAGTGATGATGGTGAGTAGTGAGGTAGTGATGATGAAGGCGAGGTAGTGATGATGGTGAGGTAGTGATGATGATGGTGAGGTAGTGATGATGATTGTGAGTAGTGAGGTAGTGATGATGGTTAAGAGTAGTGTGGTAGTGATGATGGTGAGTAGTGTGGTAGTGATGATGGTGAGTAGTGAGGTAGTGATGATGATAGTGAGTAGTGTGGTAGTTATGATGATGGTGGGTAGTGATGATGGTGAGTAGTGTGGTAGTGATGATGATAGTGAGTAGTGTGGTAGTGATGATGGTGAGTAGTGTGGTAGTGATGATGTTTATGAGTAGTGGTAGTGATGATGGTGGGTAGAGATGATGGTGAGTAGTGATGATGGTGAGTATTGAGGAAGTGATGATGTTAGTGAGTAGTGAGGAAATGATGATGGTGTTGAGTAGAGAAGTAGTGATGATGATGGTGAGTAGTGAGGTAGTGATGATGGTGAGTAGTGTGGTAGTGATGGTGAGTAGTGAGGTAATGATGATGATGGTGAGTAGAGAGGTAGTGATAATGGTGAGGTAGTGATGACGATGGTGAGTAGTGAGGTAATGATGATGATGGTGAGTAGAGAGGTAGTGATGATGATGGTGAGGTAGTGATGATGATGGTGAGTAGGGAGGTAATGATGATGGTGAGTAGAGAGGTAGTGATGATGATGGTGAGGTAGTGATGATGATGGTGAGTAGGGAGGTAATGATGATGATGGTGAGTAGAGAGGTAGTGATGATGATGGTGAGGTAGTGATGATGGTGGTGAGTAGAGAAGTAGTGATGATGGTGAGTAGTGTGGTAGTGATGGTGAGTAGTGAGGTAATGATGATGAGGTGAGTAGAGAGGTAGTGATAATGGTGGTGAGGTAGTGATGATGATGGTGAGTAGTGATGATGGTGAGTAGTGTGGTAGTGATGGTGAGTAGTGAGGTAATGATAATGATCGTGAGTAGAGAGGTAGTGATGATGATGGTGAGGTAGTGATGATGATGGTGAGTAGAGAGGTAATGATAATGATGGTGAGGTAGTGATGATGATGGTGAGTAGTGAGGTAGTGATGATGGTGAGTAGTGTGGTAGTGATGGTGAGTAGTGAGGTAAAGATGATGATGGTGAGTAGAGGTAGAGAGGTAGTGATGGCGTGGTAGTGATGATGATATTGAGTAGAGAGGTAGTGATAATGATGGTGAGGTAGTGATGATGATGGTGAGTAGTGAGGTAGTGATGATGGTGAGTAGTGTGGTAGTGATGGTGAGTAGTGAGGTAATGATGATGATGGTGAGTAGAGAGGTAGTGATGATGATGGTGAGGTAGTGATGATGATGGTGAGTAGGGAGGTAGTGATGACGTTAGTGAGTAATGTGGTAGTGATGATGTTAGTGAGTAGTGAAGTATATATATAGGTAAGGTTAGATTAGGTTAGGTTAGGTTTAATTAGGTTAGATTAGTTTAGGCTAAGAAATAGGCTATTTTTGTTGAAATAGAAATAGGGCAGTAATTGTTGGTAGCGTGTCTTCTCTGTTCACGTAGCAGTAAATAGGTATCCAGGAGTTAGTTAGATTACCTTAGGTTAGGTTAGTTTAAGCTAGGAAATAGGCTAGGTTTGTAGAAATAGAAATAGAAGAAGGGCTGTAATTGTAGGTAGCGTTTCCTATCACCGAATACATCTATTCACCTAACAGTAAATATGTATCCAGGAGTTAGTTACGTTAGGTTATGTTAGATTAGGTTAGGTTAGGTTAGATTAGGTTAGGTTGGTTTAGGGTAGGTTTGTAGAAGTAGGGCTGTAATTGTTGGTAGCCTTTCCTATCACCGAATGCCTCTGTTCACCTAGCAGTAAATAGGTATCCAGGCGTTAGTAAGCTAGCTACTTGGGGCGTGGTGAGTGAGTGAGGGTTAGTCACTAGTTGGACCTTGTGGGGTGGTGGGTGTTGGAGACCACTATAAGCCTAACATGTATAAAGTGCCTGTCTGCCTGTCCCCCGACTCAATGATGTTACAAGTATTGACTAAATGAAGCCTAAGAGAGCATATGCAAGGCCTGAGATGAGTCATTTGTCAGCAGCAACTTGTGCGAGATCTATGGCAGCGGTGGCATCCCAACATTTCTATTTTGGAGCAACAGTAGTAGTAGTAGTAGTAGTAGTAGTAGTAATAGTAGTCCATTTGTTGTTGGTTAATTTGACTAAATAGTTGCAATAAGTACTATCATTAATGGAGAATTGGCTGCTATGTGTGAGTATCCTCCGCCTGCCTGCCCGCCGCAGTTACCATTATCTTGACTCACTCACTCACTCACATGTGATTACTTACTACTTGTATACAATAGCAACGGCCATACTACCTACCTACCTATCACCTTGAGAACACTGCGTCTCCTCCCATACATCTGTCAGGTTAAACACCGTTGACTTTGGTTAGTACTTGGATGGGTGACCTGCCTGGGAACACCAACTGCTGCTGCTGTTAGTATACATATTTGGGCAGTCTCCGTGGGTCAGTGTGTGTGTACAAGAATGTCGCACATGGAAATGTGTACATGCCATTTTAATAATAGTTTACCATCCATGAAGAAAACGTCTACCTATTTGTCAGTCCATTGTCTCTCTCTGCCGGCCGGCCTACCTACCTACCTGCTAAAATTTGTCCACTCAATATGCTGTTGAATATCTATCTCCAGTGATCATTTCCCCTTAATTCCTACATTATTAACCAAATGATCTCATTAACAAATCTTTACACATTTCAACCACCTACCTTCCTGCTAACATCAATCACAACAACTAATACACTCAACTCAGTCCCAAACACTTTTCTTATTCCTTCATCCAGATAGGTTATATAGGGCCTCGCCCTATATAACCTATCTGGAAAAATTATGTTTAAATACCTAACTGCCAACCCATCCCCCCTACCTTCCCCTCCCCCCCCCCCCGCACCACACTTCCCACGGTAGCTCCTCCGGACCCCCCCCCCCCCCCCACAATGGAGGCCGCCGAACCCCTACCCCCCATTCCGCCCCCTCCATCACCCCCCCCCCCCCCCCCCCCCCCGGCCCAACACAGAAAATGGCGGCCACAACGCTATATTTAACCAGACAAAACCTTCGTTCCTTCGCCTATGTGCTATTTATTTTTGAAATAAAACGAGGAATAAAACAAACTGGATTTTCCTTCCCTAGTAAAACATGTATTTTACAGAACGATGCCTAAAATAGCACATATTAGATATTAGATTGCTTATTTACCA
The DNA here is from genome assembly GCF_040958095.1 of Procambarus clarkii. Classification (NCBI taxonomy): domain Eukaryota; kingdom Metazoa; phylum Arthropoda; class Malacostraca; order Decapoda; family Cambaridae; genus Procambarus; species Procambarus clarkii. Next base: position 113,763 of record NW_027189376.1, read on the forward strand.
TTCACAAACTCATTGTGGAAACACCACACTAATTATTAATTAACACATACTTTTAAACACACACACACACATCAGGTGATTTCTACGATCAGGTGACAAAGATTAAGCAAGAAAGAGAGGGCTGGGCGGACTGCATTTTCTTGGATTGTCGGAATGCCTTTGACACAGTACCGCATAAGAGGCTGGTACATAAGCTGGAGAGACAGGCAGGTGTAGCTGGTAAGGTGCTCCATTTAATAAGGGATTATCTAAGCAATAGGAAGCAGAGTTACGGTGAGGGGTGAGACCTCCGATTGGCGTGAAGTCACCAGTGGAGTCCCACAGGGCTCTGTACTCGGTCCTATCTTGTTTCTGATATATGTAAATGATCTCCCGGAGGGTATCGATTCATTTCTCTCAATGTTTGCGGACGATGCTAAAATTATGAGAAGGATTAAAACAGAAGAGGACTGTTTGAGGCTTCAAGAAGAACTAGACAAGTTGAAGGAATGGTCGAACAAATGGTTGTTAGAGTTTAACCCAACCAAATGTAATGTAATGAAGATAGGTGTAGGGAGCAGGAGGCCAGATACAAGGTATCATCTGGGAGAGGAAATTCTTCAGGAGTCAGAGAAGGAAAAAGACTTGGGGGTTGATATCACACCAGACCTGTCTCCTGCAGCACATATCAAGCGGATAACATCAGCGGCATATGCCAGTCTGGCCAGCATACGAACGGCATTCAGAAACTTGAGTAAAGAATCATTCAGAACTTTGTATACCACATATGTCAGGCCAATCCTGGAGTATGCAGCCCCAGCATGGAGTCCATATCTAGTCAAGGATAAGACTAAACTGGAAAAGGTTCAAAGGTTTGCCACCAGACTAGTACCCGAGCTGAGAGGTATGAGCTACGAGGAGAGACTACGGGAATTAAACCTCACTTCGGTGGAAGACAGAAGAGTTAGGGGGGACATGATCACCACATTTAAGATTCTGAAGGGAATTGATAGGGTAGATAAAGACAGTCTATTTAACACAAGGGGACACAGGTGGAAACTGAGTGCCCAAATGAGCCAAAGAGATATTAGAAAGAACTTTTTTAGTGTCAGAGTGGTTGACAAATGGAATGCATTAGGAGGTGATGTGGTGGAGGCTGACTCCATACACAGTTTCAAGTGTAGATATGATAGAGCCCAGTAGGCTCAGGAATCTGTTCACCTGTTGATTGACGGTTGAGAGGCGGGACCAAAGAGCCAGAGCTCAACCCCCGCAAACACAACTAGGTGAGTACACACACACACGTCAGTTAGCCTAAATTCTCCAATATTCATTCATAAAACTGCCTCACGGGACTGCAACCTTACCAAACAAAGCTGTCAGGTATTTCTGTCAACACAAATTAACAACTTCACATCTCAATCATTGCAACTGTTGATAAATAGACACTAACTAACCTTGCTATGAGATGTAAATACAAGTGCCAAATTTGATTCAGACGGCAACTCCAGCGTGGCCTAGTCGGATAGAACAAGTTCCTAATCCGGATAGATCTGCGTTCGAGCCTGTCGGAACGGTTGCAAGTACAGGGCACAGATTTCTCTGTGTGTCCCCTCCTGTAGGAGCATCAGTTTCGATAGATTCTCTGGTTAGCCGAAGATTGATTGACCGACTCCTTGGAATGTGGGGAAGGGTTGAAGTCCGGGGGGCCACGGACGGATACCTGGATCCACTGACCTCGGGCAGGTCTTTCAATCCACCTGGATTTCAGGTGGGGAGAAGGGAGGCAATTTGGGTCGACACAAATAGCTTCCTGGACCCAAAACCCCTTGGATACACGGACACGGACACTCACACGGACACGCACTCGGACACTCATGGAATCTGACACGAACCGAAGGGTCGTGTCAGATCTTATTATCTGACTCTTATTATTATCTACTCTTATTATCAGATTCTTATTATCTGACACGAACCGAAGGTTCGTGTCAGATAATAAGAAGGGAGTTGATAATATAATAAGGTTGTATAATAATAATATAATATATAATAATAATAATATAATAATATAATAACATAATTAGGTTGCTCAGGTTGGTTGGTTAGGTTAGGTTGCTTAGGTTAGGTTGCTTTGGTTAGGTTGCTTAGGTTAGGTTGCTTAGGTTAGGTTGCTCAGGTTAGGTTGCTCAGGTTAGGTTGCTCAGGTTAGGTTGCTCAGGTTAGGTTGCTCAGGTTAGGTTGCTCAGGTTAGGTTGCTCAGGTTAGGTTGCTCAGGTTAGGTTGCTCATGTTCGGTTGCTCAGGTTCGGTTGCTCAGGTTCGGTTGCTCAGGTTCGGTTGCTCAGGTTCGGTTGCTCAGGTTCGGTTGCTCATGTTCAGTTGCTCAGGTTAGGTTGCTCAGGTTAGGTTGCTCAGGTTAGGTTGGTTAGGCAGGTTGCTCAGGTTAGGTTGCTCAACCTTAGGTTAGGTTAGGTTACATTGCTTAGGTTGGTTGGTTACGTTGGTTGGTTAGGTTAGATAGCTTAGGTTGGTTGGTTAGGTTAGTTAGGTTGGTTGGATAGCTTAGGTTGGTTGGTTGGATAGCTTAGGTTGGTTGGTTAGGTTGGTTGGTTAGGTTGCTTGGTTAGGTTAGATAGCTTAGGTTGCTTGGTTAGGTTAATTGGTTAGCTTAGGTTGGTTGGTTAGTTAGGTTGGTTGGTTGGATAGCTTAGGTTGGTTAGTTAGGTTGGTTGGTTGGATAGCTTAGGTTGGTTGGTTGGTATGATAGCTTAGTTAGGTTGGTTACGTTGGTTAGGATGGTTGATTACGTTGATTAGCTTAGGTTGGGATGGATGGTTAGGTTGCTTGGTTAGGTTGGTTGATTAGGTTCTTTGGTTAGGTTGGTTGATTCGGTTCTTTGGTTAGGTTGGTTGATTAGGTTCTTTGGTTAGGTTGGTTGGTTAGGTTGCTTGGTTAGGTTGATTGGTTGATTAGGTTCTTCGGTTAGGTTGGTTGGTTAGGTTGCTTGGTTAGGTTGGTTGGTTAGGTTAGGTTGCTTTGGTTGGTTGCTTAGGTTGGTTGCTTAGGTTGCTTAGGTTGGTTGGTTAGGTTAGATAGCTTAGGTTGGTTGGTTAGGTTAGATAGCTTAGGTTTGTTGTTTAGGTTAGATAGCTTAGGTTGGTTGGTTAGGTTGGTTACGTTGGTTAGGTTGGTTGGCTAGGTTAGATAGCTTACGTTGGTTAGGTTGGTTGGTTAAGTTCCTTGGTTAGGTTGGTTGGTTAGGTTGCTTGGTTAGGTTGGTTGGTTAGGTTGCTTGGTTAGGTTGGTTGGTTAGGTTAGATAGCTTAGCTTGGTTGGTTAGGTTAGATAGCTTAGGTTGGTTGGTTAGGTTAGATAGCTTAGGTTGGTTGGTTAGGTTAGATAGCTTACGTTGGTTGGTTAGGTTGGTTGGTTAGGTTAGATAGCTCACGTTCGTTAGGTAGGTTGGTTAGGTTAGATAGCTTACGTTGGTTAGGTTGGTTGGTTAGGTTGCTTGGTTAGGTTGGTTGGTTAGTTAGGTTGCTTGGTTTGGTTAGATAGCTTAAGTTGGTTGGTTAGGTTAGATTGCTTAGGTTGGTTGGTTAGTTAGGTTGCTTGGTTTGGTTAGATAGCTTAAGTTGGTTGGTTAGGTTAGATTGCTTAGGTTGGTTAGGTTGGTTGGTTAGTTAGGTTGGTTAGGTTGGTTGGTTGGATAGCTTAGGTTGGTTGGTTAGGTTAGGTTGGGCTGGTTGGTTAGGTTAGGTTGGTTGGTTTGGTAGGTTGGTTTGGTTGGTTGGTTAGGTTGGTTGGTTAGGTTAGATAGCCTAGGTTGGTTGATTAGGTTAGATAGCTTAGGTTAGATAGCTAAGGTTGGTTGGATAGGTTGGTTGGTTAGGTTGGTTGGTTAGTTAGGTTGGTTTGTTAGGTAGGTTTGGTTGGTTGGTTAGGTTGGTTGGTTAGGTTGGTTGGTTAGGTTAGGTTGGTTAGGTTAGGTTGGTTAGGTTGGTTTCTTAGGTTGCTTAGGTTGGTTAGGTTGGTTACGTTGGTTAGGTTGGTTGGTTAGGTTGGTTGGTTAGGTGTGTTAGGTTGGGGGGTTAGGTTAGATAGCTTACGTTGGTTAGGTTGGTTGGTTAGTTAGGTTGGTTAGTTAGGTTGGTTGGTTAGATAGCTTAGGTTGGTTAGGTTGGTTGGTTGGTTAGGTTGGTTGGTTAGGTTGGTTGGTTAGGTTTCTTGGTTAGGTTAGATAGCTTAGGTTGGTTGGTTAGGTTAGTTAGGTTGGTTGGTTAGGTTAAATAGTTTACGTTGGTTGGTTAGTTAGGTTGGTTAGTTAGGTTGGTTCGTTAGATAGCTTAGGTTGGTTGATTAGGTTGGTTGGTTAGTTAGGTTGGTTGGTTGGTTAGGTTGGTTAGGTTGGGTGGTTAGGTTAAGTTGGTTACGTTATTACGTTGGTTAGGTTGGTTGGTTACGTTGGTTAGGATGGTTGGTTACGTTGGTTAGGTTGGTTGGTTGGTTAGGTTAGGTTGGTTGGTTGGTTAGGTTAGTTTGGTTGGTTAGGTTAGTTTGGTTGGTTAGGTTAGGTTAGGTTGGTTGGTTAGGTTGGTTGGTTAGGTTGGTTGGTTGGTTGGTTGTCAGATAATAAGAAGGGAGTTGAAAATATAATAAGGTTGTATAATAATAATATAATATATAATAATAATAATAATAATAATAATAATAATAATATAATAACATAATTAGGTTGGTTAGGTTAGGTTAGGTTGCTCAGGTTTGGTTGCTCAGGTTAGGTTGCTCAGGTTTGGTTGCTCAGGTTAGGTTGCTCAGGTTAGGTTGCTCAGGTTAGGTTGCTCAGGTTAGGTTGGTCAGGTTAGGTTGCTCAGGTTCGGTTGCTCAGGTTCGGTTGCTCAGGTTCGGTTGCTCAGGTACGGTTGCTCAGGTTCGGTTGCTCAGGTTTGGTAGCTCAGGTTCGGTTGCTCAGGTTCGGTTGCTCAGGTTCGGTTGCTCAGGTTCGGTTGCTCAGGTTCGGTTGCTCAGGTTAGGTTGCTCAGGTTAGGTTGCTCAGGTTAGGTTGCTCAGGTTAGGTTGCTCAGGTTAGGTTTCTCAGGTTAGGTTGCTCAGGTTAGGTTGGTTAGGCAGGTTGCTCAGGTTAGGTTGCTCAACCTTAGGTTAGGTTAGGTTACATTGCTTAGGTTGGTTGGTTACGTTGGTTGGTTAGGTTAGATAGCTTAGGTTGGTTGGTTAGGTTAGTTAGGTTGGTTGGTTGGTTGGATAGCTTAGGTTGGTGGGTTGGATAGCTTAGGTTGGTTGGTTAGGTTGGTTGGTTAGGTTGGTTGGTTAGGTTGCTTGGTTAGGTTAGATAGCTTAGGTTGCTTGGTTAGGTTAATTGGTTAGCTTAGGTTGGTTGGTTAGTTAGGTTGGTTGGTTGGATAGCTTAGGTTGGTTAGTTAGGTTGGTTGGTTGGATAGCTTAGGTTGGTTGGTTGGTTTGATAGCTTAGTTAGGTTGGTTACGTTGGTTAGGATGGTTGATTACGATGGTTAGATTAGGTTGGGTTGGTTGGTTAGGTTGCTTGGTTAGGTTGGTTGATTAGGTTCTTTGGTTAGGTTTGTTGATTAGGTTCTTTGGTTAGGTTGGTTGATTAGGTTCTTTGGTTAGGTTGCTTGGTTAGGTTGGTTGGTTGATTAGGTTCTTCGGTTAGGTTGGTTGGTTAGGTTGCTTGGTTAGGTTGGTTGGGTTAGGTTGCTTAGGTTGGTTGCTTAGGTTGCTTAGGTTGGTTGGTTAGGTTAGGTAGCTTAGGTTGGTTGGTTAGGTAATATAGCTTAGGTTTGTTGCTTAGGTTAGATAGCTTAGGTTGGTTGGTTAGGTTGGTTACGTTGGTTAGGTTCGTTGGCTAGGTTAGATAGCTTACGTTGGTTAGGTTGGTTGGTTAGGTTGCTTGGTTAGGTTGGTTGGTTAGCTTAGATAGCTTAGCTTGGTTGGTTAGGTTAGATAGCTTAGGTTGGTTGGTTAGGTTAGATAGCTTAGGTTGGTTGTTTAGGTTGGTTGGTTAGGTTAGATAGCTTACGTTGGTTGGTTAGGTTAGATAGCTTACGTTGGTTGGTTAGGTTGGTTGGTTAGGTTAGATAGCTTACGTTGGTTGGTTAGGTTAGATAGCTTACGTTGGTTAGGTTGGTTGGTTAGGTTAGATAGCTTACGTTGGTTAGGTTGGTTGGTTAGGTTGCTTGGTTAGGTTGGTTGGTTAGGTTCGTTGGTTAGGTTGCTTGGTTAGGTTAGATAGCTTAATTTGGTTGGTTAGGTTGGTTGGCTAGGTTAGATTGCTTAGGTTGGTTAGGTTGGTTGGTTAGTTAGGTTGGTTAGGTTGGTTGGTTGGATATCTTAGGTTGGTTGGTTAGGTTGGTTGGTTAGGTTGGTTGGTTAGGTTAGGTTGGGCTGGTTGGTTAGGTTAGGTTGGTTGGTTTGGTTGGTTGGTTTGGTTGGTTTGGTTGGTTGGTTAGGTTGGTTGGTTAGGTTGGTTGGTTAGGTTGGTTGGTTAGGTTGGTTGATTAGGTTCTTTGGTTAGGTTAGGTTGGTTGGTAAGGTTGCTTGGTTTTCTTGGTTGGTTAGTTGCTTGGTTAGGTTAGATAGCTTAGGTTGGTTAGGTTAGATAGCTTAGGTTGGTTGGTTAGGTTAGATAGCTTAGGTTGGTTGGTTAGGTTAGATAGCTTAGGTTCCCTTAGGATTGTGAGTAGTGAGGTAGTGATGATGGTGAGTGGTGTGGTAGTGATGATGGTGAGTAGTGTGGTAGTGATGATGGTGAGTAGTGAGGTAGTGATGATGGTTAAGAGTAGTGTGGTAGTTATGATGATGGTGGGTAGTGATGATGGTGAGCAGTGTGGTAGTGATGATGATAGTGAGTAGTGTGGTAGTGATGATGTTTATGAGTAGTGGTAGTGAAGATGGTGGGTAGAGATGATGGTGAGTAGTGATGATGGTGAGTAGTGAGGAAGTGATGATGTTAGTGAGTAGTGAGGAAATAATGATGGTGGTTAGTAGAGAAGTAGTGATGATGATGGTGAGTAGTGAGGTAGTGATGATGGTGAGTAGTGTGGTAGTGATGGTGAGTAGTGAGGTAATGATGATGATGGTGAGTAGAGAAGAAGTGATGATGATGGTGAGGTAGTGATGATGATGGTGAGTAGGGAGGTAGTGATGATGTTAGTGAGTAGTGTGGTAGTGATGATGTTAGTGAGTAGTGAAGTATATATATAGGTAAGGTTAGATTAGGTTAGGTTAGGTTTAATTAGGTTAGATTAGTTTAGGCTAAGAAATAGGCTATTTTTGTTGAAATAGAAATAGGGCAGTAATTGTTGGTAGCGTGTCTTCTCTGTTCACGTAGCAGTAAATAGGTATCCAGGAGTTAGTTAGATTACCTTAGGTTAGGTTAGTTTAAGCTAGGAAATAGGCTAGGTTTGTAGAAATAGAAGAAGGGCTGTAATTGTAGGTAGCGTTTCCTATCACCGAATACATCTATTCACCTAACAGTAAATAGGTATCCAGGAGTTAGTTACGTTAGGTTAGGTTAGCTTTGATTAGGTTATGTTTGTTTTGACTAGGAAATAGGCTAGGTTTGCAGGTTAAGTTAGCTTAGTTTAGGCTAGGTTTGTAGAAATAGAAATAGAAAAGGGGCTGTAATTGTTGGTAGCCTATCTAACCTAACCAAGGAACCTAACCAACCAACCTAACCAACCAACCTAACCAAGCAACCTAACCAACCATCCTAACCAGGGAACCTAATCAACCAACCTAACCAAGGAACCTAACCAAGGAACCTAACCAAGGATCCTAACCTAACCCAACCAACCGAACTAACCTAACCAACCAACCTAACCTAACCTAACCAACCAACCAACCTAACCAATGTAACCAACCAACCTAACCAACGTAACCAACCTAACCAACCAACCTAAGCAACCAACCTAAGCAACCTAACCTAACCAACCAACCTAACAAACCAACCTAACTAACCAACCAACCTAACCAACCAACCTAAGCTATCTAACCTAACCAACCAACCTATCCAACCAACCTTAGCTATCTAACTAACCAACCAACCTAACCAAGCAACCTAACCAACCAACCTAACCAAGCATCCTAACCAACCAACCTAACCTAACCAACCAACCCAACCATCCTAACCTAACCTAACCAACCAACCAACCTAAACAACGTATCAAACCATCATAACCAACGTAACCAACCAACCTAACTAACGTAATAACGTAACCAACTTAACCTAACCAACCAACCAACCTAAGCAACCAACCTAACCAACCAACCAACCAACCTAACTAACCAACCAACCTAATCAACCAAACTAAGCTATCTAACCAACCAACCTAACTAACCAACCTAACTAAACAACCAACCTAACCAACGTAAACTATCTAACCCAACCAACCTAACCTAACCAACCAACCTAAGCTATCTAACCTAACCAAGCAACCTAACCAACCAACTTAACCAACCAACCTAACCAACCTAAGCTATCTAACCAACCTAACTAACCAACCTAACTAACCAACATAAGCTATCTAACCTAACCAACCAACCTAACCAACCAACCGACCTAACTAACCTAACCAACAACCTAACCAACGTAACCAACCTAACCAACCAACCTAACCAACCAACCAACCTAACTAACCTAACCAACAACCTAACCAACGTAACCAACCTAACCAACCAACCTAAGCAACTTAAGCAACCAACCTAAGCAACCTAACCTAACCAACCTAACCTAACCAACCAACCTAAGCAACCAACCAACCAACCTAACTAACCAACCAACCTAACCAACCTAACAATCCAACCTAACTAACCAACCAACCTAACCAACCAACCTAAGCTATCTAACCTAACCAACAAACCTATCCAACCAACCTTAGCTATCTAACCTAGCCAACCAACCTAAGCTATCTAACCTAACCAACCAACCTAAGCTATCTAACCTAACCAACCAACCTAAGCTATCTAACCTAACCAACCAACCTAAGCTATCTAACCTAACCAACCAACCTAACCAAGCAACCTAACCAACCAAGCAACCTAACCAAGCAACCTAACCAACCAACCTAACCAAGCAACCTATTCAACCAACCTAACCTAACCTAACCAACCAACCCAACCTAACCTAACCAATGTAACCAACCATCCTAACCAACGTAACCAACCAACGTAACCAACCAAACCTAACCAACCAACTAACTTAACCAACCAACCTAAATTAACGTAACCAACCAACCAACCAACCAACGTAACCAACCAACCTAACCAACCAACCTAACCAATGTAACCAACCAACCTAACCAATGTAACCAACCAACCTAACCAACATAACCAACCTAACCAACCAACCTAAGCAACCTAACCAACCAACCAACCTAACCAACCAACCTAACTAACCAATCTAACCTAACCAACCAACCAACCAACCTAACCAACCTAACAAACCAACCTAACTAACCAACCAACCTAACCAAACAACCTAAGCTATCTAACCTAACCAACCAACCTATCCAACCAACCTATCCAACCAACCTTAGCTATCTAACCTAACCAACCAACCTAAGCTATCTAACCTAACCAACCAACCTAAGCAATCTAACCTAACCAACCAACCTAACCAACCAAACTAACCTAACCTAACCTAACCAACCAACCAACCTAACCAACGTAACCAACCACCCTAACCAACATAACCAACCATCCTAACCAACGTAACCAACCTAACCAACGTAATAACGTAACCAACTAAACCTAACCAACCAACCTAACCAACCTAACCAACCTAACTAACCAACCAACCTAACTAACCAACCAACCTAATCAACCAACCTAAGCTATCTAACCAACCAACCTAACTAACCAACCTAACTAACCAACCAATGTAAACTATTTAACCTAACCAACCAACCAACCTAACTAACCTAACCAACCAACCTAAGCTATCTAACCTAACCAAGCAACCTAACCAACCAACCTAACCAACCAACCTAACCAAGGAACCTAACCAACCAACCAACCTAACCAACGTATGCTATCTAACCAACAAACCTAACTAACCAACCTAACTAACCAACCAACCTAACTAACCAACCTAACTAACCAACCAACCTAACCAACGTAAGCTATCTAACCTAACCAACCAACCTAACCAACCAACCTATCTAACCTAACCAACCAACCTAACTAACCTAACCAACCAACGTAAGCTATCTAACCTAACCAAGCAACCTAACCAAAGAACCTAACCAACCAACCTAACCAACCTAAGCTATCTAACCAACCAACCTAACTAACCAACCAACCTAACCAACCAACCTAACCAACCTAAGCTATCTAACCTAACCAACCAACCTAAGCTATCTAACCTAACCAACCAACCTAAGCTATCTAACCTAACCAAGCAACCTAACCAACCAACCTTACCAACCAACCTAACCAAGCAACCTAACCAACCAACCTAACCTAACCTAACCAAGCAACCCAACCTAACCTAACCAACGTAACCAACCATCCTAACCAACGTAACCAACCAACGTAACCAACCTAACCTAACCAACCAACTAACCTAACCAACCAACTAACCTAACCAACCTAACCTAACCTAACGTAACCAACCAACGTAACCAACCAACGTAACCAACCAACCTAACCAATGTAACCAACCAACCTAACCAACCTAACCAATGTAACCAACCAACCTCATCAACATAACCAACCTAACCAACCAACCTAAGCAACATAACCTAACCAACCTAACCTAACCAACCTAACCTAACCAACCAACCAACCTAACCAACCAACCTAACCAACCAACCTAACCTAACCAACCTAACCTAACCAACCTAACCTAACAAACCTAACCAACCTAACAAACCAACCTAACTAACCAACCAACCTAACCAAACAATCTAAGCTATCTAACCTAACAAACCAACCTAACTAACCAACCAACCTAACCAAACAATCTAAGCTATCTAACCTAACCAACCAACCTATCCAACCAACCTTAGCTATCTAACCTAACCAACCAACCTAAACTATCTAACCTAACCAACCAACCTAAGCTATCTAACCTAACCAAGCAACCTAACCAAGCAACCTAACCAACCAACCTAACCAAAGAACCTAATCAACCAACCTAACCAAGCTGGTGAGGTAGTGATGATGATGGTGAGTAGTGAGGTAAAGATGATGATGGTGAGTAGTGTGGTAGTGATGGTGATGGTGAGAAGTGATAAAAGTGATGATAGTGAGTAGTGTGGTAGTGATGATGATGAGTAGTGAGGTAGTAATGATGATAGTGAAGTGTGGTAGTGATGATGATGGTGAGTAGTGAGGTAGTGATGATGATGGTGAGTAGTGTGGTAGTGATGATGATGGTGAGTAGTGAGGTAGTGATGATAGTGAATAGTGTGATAGTGATGCTGATGGTGAGTAGTGTGGTAGTGATGATGATAGTGATGTATTGATGATGATGGTGAGTAGTGAGGTAGTGATGATGATGGTTAGTGTGGTAGTGATGATAGTGAATAGTGTGGTAGTAATGATGATGAATAGTGTGATAGTAATGATGATGGTGAGTAGTGTGGTAGTGATGATAGTGAGTAGTGATGATGATGGTGAGAAGTGATGGTAGTGAGTAGTGTGGTAGTGATGATGATGGTGAGTAGTGAGGTAGTGATGATAGTGAATAGTGTGGTAGTGATGATGATGGTGAGTAGTGTTGTAGTGATTATGATAGTGAGGTAGTGATGATGATGGTGAGTAGTGAGGTAGTAATGATGATGGTGAGTAGTGTGGTAGTGATAATGATAGTGAATAGTGTGGTAGAGATGATGATGGTGAGTAGTGTGGTAGTGATGATGATAGTGAGTAGTGTGGTAGTGATGATGATAGTGAGTAGTGTGGTAGTGATGATGATGGTGAGTAGTGAGGTAGTGATGGTGTTGCTAAGCAGTGTGGTAGTGATGTTGATGGTGAGTATATAGTGATAGAAGTGATGATAGTGAGTAGTGTGGTAATGATGATGATGGTGAGTAGTGTGGTAGTGATGATGATAGTGAGTAGTGAGGTAGTGATAATGATGGTGAGTAGTGTGGTAGTGATGATGGTGAGTAGTGTGGTAGTGATGACAGTGAGTAGTGAGGTAGTGATGATGATGGTGAGAAGTGATGATAGTGAGTAGTGTGGTAGTGATGATGGTGAGTAGTGATGATAGTGAATAGTGTGTTAGTGATGATGATGGTGAGTAGTGTGGTAGTGATGATGATAGTGAGGTAGTGATGATGATGGTGAGTAGTGAGGTAGTGATGGTGATAAGTGATAAAAGTGATGATAGTGAGTAGTGTGGTAGTGATGATGATTGTGAGTAGTGATGATGATGGTGAGTAGTAAGGTAGTGATGGTGTTGCTAAGTAGTGTGGTAGTGATGTTGATGGTGAGTATTGTTGTAGTGATGATGATGGTGAGTATTGTGGTAGTGATGATGATGGTGAGTAGTGTGGTAGTGAAGATGATAGTGAATAGTGTGGTAGTGATGATGATGGTGAGTAGTGAGGTAGTGATGGTGATGGTGAGAAGTGATAAAAGTGATGATAGTGAGTAGTGTGGTAGTGATGATGATGGTGAGTAGTGTGGTAGTGATGATGATAGTGAATAGTGTGGTAGTGATGATGATGGTGAGTAGTGAGGTAGTGATGGTGATGGTGAGAAGTGATAAAAGTGATGATAGTGAGTAGTGTGGTAGTGATGATGATGGTGAGTAGTGAGGTAGTGATGGTGTTGCTAAGTAGTGTGGTAGTGATGTTGATGGTGAGTATTGTGGTAGTGATGATGATGGTGAGTATTGTGGTAGTGATGATGATGGTGAGTAGTGTAGTGATGATAATGGTGAGTAGTGAGGTAATGATGATGATGGTGAGTAGAGAGGTAGTGATAATGATGGTGAGGTAGTGATGATGATGGTGAGTAGTGAGGTAATGATGATGATGGTGAGTAGAGAGGTAGTGATGATGATGGTGAGGTAATGATGATGATGGTGAGTAGAGAGGTAGTGATGATGATGGTGAGTAGGGAGGTAATGATGATGATGGTGAGTAGAGAGGTAGTGATGATGATGGTGAGTAGTGAGGTAGTGATGATGGTGAGTAGTGGGGTAGTGATGATGGTGAGTAGTGTGGTAGTGATGGTGAGTAGTGAGGTAATGATGATGATGGTGAGTAGAGAGCTAGAGAGGTAGTGATGATGATGGTGAGGTAGTGATGATGATGGTGAGTAGTGTGGTAGTGATGATGATAGTGAGTAGTGTGGTAGTGATGATGGTGAGTAGTGTGGGAGTGATGATGTTTATGAGTAGTGGTAGTGATGATGGTGGGTAGAGATGATGGTGAGTAGTGATGATGGTGAGTAGTGAGGAAGTGATGATGTTAGTGAGTAGTGAGGAAATGATGATGGTGGTGAGTAGAGAAGTAGTGATGATGATGGTGAGTAGTGATGATGGTGAGTAGTGTGGTAGTGATGGTGAGTAGTGAGGTAATGATGATGATGGTGAGTAGAGAGGTAGTGATGATGATGGTGAGGTAGTGATGATGATGGTGAGTAGGGAGGTAGTGATGATGGTGAGTAGTGTGGTAGTGATGATGTTAGTGAGTAATGAAGTATATATATAGGTAAGGTTAGATTAGGTTAGGTTAGGTTTAATTAGGTTAGATTAGTTTAGGCTAAGAAATAGGCTATTTTTGTTGAAATAGAAATAGGGCAGTAATTGTTGGTAGCGTGTCTTCTCTGTTCACGTAGCAGTAAATAGGTATCCAGGAGTTAGTTAGATTACCTTAGGTTAGGTTAGTTTAAGCTAGGAAATAGGCTAGGTTTGTAGAAATAGAAATAGAAGAAGGGCTGTAATTGTAGGTAGCGCTTCCTATCACCGAATACATCTATTCACCTAACAGTAAATATGTATCCAGGAGTTAGTTACGTTAGGTTATGTTAGATTAGGTTAGGTTAGATTAGGTTAGGTTGGTTTAGGGTAGGTTTGTAGAAGTAGGGCTGTAATTGTTGGTAGCCTTTCCTATCACCGAATGCCTCTGTTCACCTAGCAGTAAATAGGTATCCAGGCGTTAGTAAGCTAGCTACTTGGGGCGTGGTGAGTGAGTGAGAGTTAGTCACTAGTTGGACCTTGTGGGGTGGTGGGTGTTGGAGACCACTATAAGCCTAACATGTATAAAGTGCCTGTCTGCCTGTCCCCCGACTCAATGATGTTACAAGTATTGACTAAATGAAGCCTAAGAGAGCATATGCAAGGCCTAAGATGAGTCATTTGTCAGCAGCAGCTTGTGCGAGATCTATGGCAGCGGTGGCATCCCAACATTTCTATTTTGGAGCAACAGTAGTAGTAGTAGTAGTAGTAATAGTAGTCCATTTGTTGTTGGTTAATATGACTAAATAGTTGCAATAAGTACTATCATTAATGGAGAATTGGCTGCTATGTGTGAGTATCCTCCGCCTGCCTGCCCGCCGCAGTTACCATTATCTTGACTCACTCACTCACTCACATGTGATTACTTACTACTTGTATACAATAGCAACGGCCATACTACCTACCTACCTATCACCTTGAGAACACTGCGTCTCCTCCCATACATCTGTCAGGTTAAACACCGTTGACTTTGGTTAGTACTTGGATGGGTGACCTGCCTGGGAACACCAACTGCTGCTGCTGTTAGTATACATATTTGGGCAGTCTCCGTGGGTCAGTGTGTGTGTACAAGAATGTCGCACATGGAAATGTGTACATGCCATTTTAATAATAGTTTACCATCCATGAAGAAAACGTCTACCTATTTGTCAGTCCATTGTCTCTCTCTGCCGGCCGGCCTACCTACCTACCTGCTAAAATTTGTCCACTCAATATGCTGTTGAATATCTATCTCCAGTGATCATTTCCCCTTAATTCCTACATTATTAACCAAATGATCTCATTAACAAATCTTTACACATTTCAACCACCTACCTTCCTGCTAACATCAATCACAACAACTAATACACTCAACTCAGTCCCAAACACTTTTCTTATTCCTTCATCCAGATAGGTTATATAGGGCCTCGCCCTATATAACCTATCTGGAAAAATTATGTTTAAATACCTAACTGCCAACCCATCCCCCCTACCTTCCCCTCCCCCCCCCCCCCGCACCACACTTCCCACGGTAGCTCCTCCGGACCCCCCCCCCCCACAATGGAGGCCGCCGAACCCCTACCCCCCATTCCGCCCCCTCCATCACCCCCCCCCGGCCCAACACAGAAAATGGCGGCCACAACGCTATATTTAACCAGACAAAACCTTCGTTCCTTCGCCTATGTGCTATTTATTTTTGAAATAAAACGAGGAATAAAACAAACTGGATTTTCCTTCCCTAGTAAAACATGTATTTTACAGAACGATGCCTAAAATAGCACATATTAGATATTAGATTGCTTATTTACCATTCACAAACTCATTGTGGAAACACCACACTAATTATTAATTAATACATACTTTTAAACACACACACACACATCAGGTGATTTCTACGACCAGGTGACAAAGATTAAGCAAGAAAGAGAGGGCTGGGCGGACTGCATTTTCTTGGATTGTCGGAAAGCCTTTGACACAATACCGCATAAGAGGCTGGTACATAAGCTGGAGAGACAGGCAGGTGTAGCTGGTAAGGTGCTCCAGTTAATAAGGGATTATCTAAGCAATAGGAAGCAGAGTTACGGTGAGGGGTGAGACCTCCGATTGGCGTGAAGTCACCAGTGGAGTCCCACAGGGCTCTGTACTCGGTCCTATCTTGTTTCTGATATATGTAAATGATCTCCCGGAGGGTATCGATTCATTTATCTTAATGTTTGCGGACGATGCTAAAATTATGAGAAGGATTAAAACAGAAGAGGACTGTTTGAGGCTTCAAGAAGACCTAGACAAGTTGAAGGAATGGTCGAACAAATGGTTGTTAGAGTTTAACCCAACCAAATGTAATGTAATGAAGATAGGTGTAGGGAGCAGGAGGCCAGATACAAGGTATCATCTGGGAGAGGAAATTCTTCAGGAGTCAGAGAAGGAAAAAGACTTGGGGGTTGATATCACGCCAGACCTGTCTCCTGCAGCACATATCAAGCGGATAACATCAGCGGCATATGCCAGGCTGGCCAATATACGAACGGCATTCAGAAACTTGAGTAAAGAATCATTCAGAACTTTGTATACCACATATGTCAGGCCAATCCTGGAGTATGCAGCCCCAGCATGGAGTCCATATCTAGTCAAGGATAAGACTAAACTGGAAAAGGTTCAAAGGTTTGCCACCAGACTAGTACCCGAGCTGAGAGGTATGAGCTACGAGGAGAGACTACGGGAATTAAACCTCACTTCGGTGGAAGACAGAAGAGTTAGGGGGGAGATGATCACCACATTTAAGATTCTGAAGGGAATTGATAGGGTAGATAAAGACAGTCTATTTAACACAAGGGGACACAGGTGGAAACTGAGTGCCCAAATGAGTCAAAGAGATATTAGAAAGAACTTTTTTAGTGTCAGAGTGGTTGACAAATGGAATGCATTAGGAGGTGATGTGGTGGAGGCTGACTCCATACACAGTTTCAAGTGTAGATATGATAGAGCCCAATAGGCTCAGGAATCTGTACACCTGTTGATTGACGGTTGAGAGGCGGGACCAAAGAGCCAGAGCTCAACCCCCGCAAACACAACTAGGTGAGTACAACTATGTGAGTACACACACACACTCGTCAGTTAGCCTAAATTCTCCAATATTCATTCATAAAACTGCCTCACGGGACTGCAACCTTATCAAACAAAGCTGTCAGGTATTTCTAACTGTCAACACAAATTAACAACTTCACATATCAATCATTGCAACTGTTGATAAATAGACACTAACTAACCTTGCTATGAGATATAAATACAAGTGCCAAATTTGATTCAGACGGCAACTCCAGCGTGGCGTAGTCGGATAGAACAAGTTCCTAATCCGGATAGATCTGCGTTCGAGCCTGTCGGAACGGTTGCAAGTACAGGGCACAGATTTCTCTGTGTGTCCCCTCCTGTAGGAGCATCCGTTTCGATAGATTCTCTGGATAGCCGAAGATTGATTGACCGACTCCTTGGAATGTGGGGAAGGGTTGAAGTCCGGGGGGCCACGGACGGATACCTGGATCCACTGACCTCGGGCAGGTCTTTCAATCCACCTGGATTTCAGGTGGGGAGAAGGGAGGCAATTTGGGTCGACACAAATAGCTTCCTGGGCCCAAAACCCCTTGGATACACGGACACGGACACTCACACGGACACGCACACGGACACTCATGGACTCTGACACGAACCGAAGGTTCGTGTCAGATAATAAGAATAATAATAAGAATATAATAATAAGAAGATAATATAATAAGGTTGTATAATATAATATAATATAATATATAATAATAATAATAATATAATATATAATAATAATATAATAATAATAATAATATAATAACCTAACCTAATTAGGTTGGTTAGTTGGTTAGGTTAGGTTGCTCAGGTTAGGTTGCTCAGGTTAGGTTGCTCAGGTTAGGTTGCTCAGGTTAGGTTGCTCAGGTTAGGTTGCTCAGGTTCGGATGCTCAGATTCGGTTGCTCAGATTCGGTTGCTCAAGTTAGGTTGCTCAGGTTCGGTTGCTCAGGTTAGGTTGCTCAGGTTAGGTTGCTCAGGTTCGGTTGCTCAGGTTAGGTTGCTCAGGTTAGGTTGCTCAGGTTAGGTTGCTCAGGTTAGGTTGCTCAGGTTCGGTTGCTCAGGTTAGGTTGCTCAGGTTAGGTTGCTCAGGTTCGGTTGCTCAGGTTAGGTTGCTCAGGTTCAGTTGCTCAGGTTAGGTTGCTCAGGTTGGTTGCTCATGTTAGGTTGCTCAACCTTAGGTTAGGTTAGGTTACATGGCTTAGGTTGTTTGGTTACGTTGGTTAGGTTGGTTGGTTGGTTAGGTTCCTTGGTTAGGTTGGTTGGTTAGGTTAGGTAGGTTGGTTGGTTAGGTTCCTTGGTTAGGTTAGATAGCTTAGGTTGGTTGGTTGGTTGGATAGCTTAGGTTGGTTGCTTAGGTTAGGTTGCTCAGGTTAGGTTGCTTAGGTTAGGTTGCTCAACCTTAGGTTAGGTTAGCTTACATTGCTTAGGTTGGTTGGTTACATTGGTTAGGTTGGTTGGTTGGTTAGGTTCCTTGGTTAGGTTCCTTGGTTAGGTTGGTTGGTTAGGTTAGTTAGGTTGGTTGGTTTGGTTGGTTAGGTTCCTTGGTTAGGTTCCTTAGGTTGGTTGGTTAGGTTGGTTGGTTGGTTAGGTTCCTTGGTTAGGTTGGTTGGTTAGGTTAGATAGCTTAGGTTGGTTAGTTAGGTTAGATAGCTTAGGTTGGTTGGTTAGGTTGGTTGGTTAGGTTGGTTAGTTAGGTTGGTTAGTTAGGTTGGTTGGTTTGTTACGTTGGTTGATTAGGTTGGTTAGGTTACATAGCTTAGGTTGGTGGATTAGGTAGGTTAGGTTGGTTGGTTAGGTTAGATAGCTTAGGTTGGTTGATTAGGTTGGTTAGGTTACATAGCTTAGGTTGGTGGATTAGGTAGGTTAGGTTGGTTGGTTAGGTTAGATAGCTTAGGTTGGTTGATTAGGTAGGTTAGGTTGGTTGGTTAGGTTGGTTGATTAGGTTTGGTTGGTTAGGTTAGGTTGGTTAGGTTAGGTTGCTTAGGTTGGTTGCTTAGGTTGGTTAGGTTAGGTTGGTTAGGTTAGGTTGGTTAGGTTTGTTAGGTTAGGTTAGGTTGGTTAGGTTAGGTTGGTTAGGTTAGGTTGGTTAGGTTAGGTTGGTTAGGTTGGTTGGGTTGGTTAGGTTGGTTGGTTAGGATACTTGGTTAGGTTAGGTTGGTTAGGTTGGTTGGTTAGGTTGGTTGGTTAGGTTGGTTGGTTAGGTTACTTGGTTAGGTTAGGTTGGTTGGTTAGGTTACTTGGTTAGGTTAGGTTGGTTGGTTAGGTAATGTTAGGTTACTTGGTTGGTTAGGTTGGTTGGTTAGGTTGGTTGGTTAGGTAAGGTTAGGTTGGTTGGTTAGGTTGGTTAGGTTAGTTGGTTAGGTTATGTTGGTTACGTTAGGTTGGTTACATTGGTTGATTAGGTTGGTTGATTAAGTTGGTTGGTTAGGTTAGGTTGGTTGATTAGGTTGGTTGATTAGGTTGGTTGACTAGGTTGGTTGATTAGGTTGGTTGGTTAGGTTTGGTTGGTTAGGTTAGGTTCGTTGGTGAGGTTGGTTGATTAGGTTGGTTGGTTGGGTTGGTTGATTAAGTTGGTTGGTTGGGTTTGTTGATTAAATTGGTTGGTTAGGTAAGGTTGGTTGGGTTGGTTGGTTAGGTTGGTTTGTTAAGTTGGTTGATTAGGTTGGTTGGTTAGGTTGGTTGGTTGGGTTGGTTGATTAAGTTGGTTGGTTAGGTTTGGTTGGTTGGTTAGGTTACTTGGTTGGTTAGGTTGGTTGGTTAGGTTGGTTGGTTAGGTTAGGGTTGGTTGGTTAGGTTAGGTTGGTTAGGTTGGTTGGTTAGGTTAGGTTGGTTAGGTTAGGTTTGTTTGGTTTGGTTGGTTAGGTTGGTTAGGTTAGTTGGTTGGTTAGGTTGGTTAGGTTGGTTGGTTACTTTGGTTGATTAGGTTGGTTGATTAAGTTGGTTGGTTAGGTTAGGTTGGTTGATTAGGTTGGTTGATTAGGTTGGTTGATTAGGTTGGTTGGTTAGGTTTGGTTGGTTAGGTTAGGTTGGTTGGTTAGGTTGGTTGATTAGGTTGGTTGGTTGGGTTGGTTGGTTGGGTTGGTTGGTTGGTTGGTTAGGTTGGTTGGTTAGGTTGGTTGATTAGGTTGGTTGATTAAGTTGGTTGGTTGGGTTGGTTGATTAAGTTGGTTGGTTAGGTAAGGTTGGTTGGGTTGGTTGGTTAGGTTGGTTTGTTAGGTTGGTTGGTTGGGTTGGTTGATTAAGTTGGTTGGTTAGGTTAGGTTGGTTGGTTGGTTAGGTTACTTGGTTAGGTTGGTTGGTTAGGTTGGTTGGTTAGGTTAGGTTAGGTTGGTTGGTTAGGTTAGGTTGGTTAGGTTGGTTAGGTTAGTTGGTTGGATTGGTTAGGTTGGTTTCATTGGTTGATTATGTTGGTTGATTAAGTTGGTTAGGTTAGGTTGGTTAGGTTAGGTTTGTTTGGTTTGGTTGGTTAGGTTGGTTAGGTTAGGTTGGTTAGATTGGTTGGTTGGTTAGGTTGGTTAGGTTGGTTGGTTGGTTAGGTTGGTTGATTAGGTTGGTTGATTAAGTTGGTTGGTTAGGTTGGTTGGTTAGGTTAGGTTAGGTTAGGTTAGGTTGGTTGAATTGGTTGGTTAAGTTGGTTGATTAGGTTGGTTAGTTAGGTTGGTTGGTTAGGTAAGGTTGGTTGGTTAGGTTGGGTGGGTTGGTTGGTTGGTTAGGTTAGGTTGGTTAGGTTAGGTAGGTTAGGTTGGTTGATTAGGGGTGGTTCATTAGGTTGGTTGGTTAGGTTAGGTTGGTTAGGTTAGGTTGGTTAGGTTGGTTGATTAGGGGTGGTTGATTAGATTGGTTGGTTGGTTAGGTTGGTTGGGTTGGTTGGTTTGGTTAGATTGGTTGGTTGGATTGGTTGGTTAGGTTAGGTTGGTTTGGTTAGGTTGGTTAGGTTGGTTGATTAGGGGTGGTTGATTAGGTGGGTTGGTTAGGTTAGGTTGGTTAGGTTGGTTGATTAGGGGTGGTTGATTAGATTGGTTGGTTGGTTAGGTTGGCTGGTTAAGTTAGATAGCTTAGGTTGGTTGGTTTGGTTAGATAGCTTAGGTTGGTTGGTTAGGTTGGTTGGTTGGGTTGGTTGGTTTGCCTGGTTGGTTGGTTAGATTAGGTTGCCTAGGTTGGTTGGTTGATTAGATTGGTTAGTTAGGTAGGTTGGTTAGGTTAGGTTGGTTAGGTTGGTTGGTTAGGTTGGTTAGGTTGGTTGGTTTGGTTGGTTAGGTTCCTTGGTTAGGTTCCTTGGTTAGGTTGGTTGGTTAGGTTAGTTAGGTTGGTTGGTTTGGTTGGTTAGGTTCCTTGGTTAGGTTCCTTAGGTTGGTTGGTTAGGTTGGTTGGTTGGTTAGGTTCCTTGGTTAGGTTGGTTGGTTAGGTTAGATAGCTTAGGTTGGTTAGTTAGGTTAGATAGCTTAGGTTGGTTGGTTAGGTTGGTTGGTTAGGTTGGTTAGTTAGGTTGGTTAGGTTGGTTAGTTAGGTTGGTTGGTTTGTTACGTTGGTTGATTAGGTTGGTTAGGTTACATAGCTTAGGTTGGTGGATTAGGTAGGTTAGGTTGGTTGGTTAGGTTAGATAGCTTAGGTTGGTTGATTAGGTTGGTTAGGTTACATAGCTTAGGTTGGTGGATTAGGTAGGTTAGGTTGGTTAGTTAGGTTAGATAGCTTAGGTTGGTTGATTAGGTAGGTTAGGTTGGTTGGTTAGGTTGGTTGATTAGGTTTGGTTGGTTAGGTTAGGTTGGTTAGGTTAGGTTGCTTAGGTTGGTTGCTTAGGTTGGTTAGGTTAGGTTGGTTAGGTTAGGTTGGTTAGGTTTGTTAGGTTAGGTTAGGTTGGTTAGGTTAGGTTGGTTAGGTTAGGTTGGTTAGGTTAGGTTGGTTAGGTTGGTTGGGTTGGTTAGGTTGGTTGGTTAGGTTACTTGGTTAGGTTAGGTTGGTTAGGTTGGTTGGTTAGGTTGGTTGGTTAGGTTGGTTGGTTAGGTTACTTGGTTAGGTTAGGTTGGTTGGTTAGGTTACTTGGTTAGGTTAGGTTGGTTGGTTAGGTAAGGTTAGGTTACTTGGTTGGTTAGGTTGGTTGGTTAGGTTGGTTGGTTAGGTAAGGTTTGGTTGGTTGGTTAGGTTGGTTAGGTTAGTTGGTTAGGTTATGTTGGTTACGTTAGGTTGGTTACATTGGTTGATTAGGTTGGTTGATTAAGTTGGTTGGTTAGGTTAGGTTGGTTGATTAGGTTGGTTGATTAGGTTGGTTGACTAGGTTGGTTGATTAGGTTGGTTGGTTAGGTTTGGTTGGTTAGGTTAGGTTCGTTGGTTAGGTTGGTTGATTAGGTTGGTTGGTTGGGTTGGTTGATTAAGTTGGTTGGTTGGGTTTGTTGATTAAATTGGTTGGTTAGGTAAGGTTGGTTGGGTTGGTTGGTTAGGTTGGTTTGTTAAGTTGGTTGATTAGGTTGGTTGGTTAGGTTGGTTGGTTGGGTTGGTTGATTAAGTTGGTTGGTTAGGTTAGGTTGGTTGGTTGGTTAGGTTACTTGGTTGGTTAGGTTGGTTGGTTAGGTTGGTTGGTTAGGTTAGGGTTGGTTGGTTAGGTTAGGTTGGTTAGGTTGGTTGGTTAGGTTAGGTTGGTTAGGTTAGGTTTGTTTGGTTTGGTTGGTTAGGTTGGTTAGGTTAGTTGGTTGGTTAGGTTGGTTAGGTTGGTTGGTTACTTTGGTTGATTAGGTTGGTTGATTAAGTTGGTTGGTTAGGTTAGGTTGGTTGATTAGGTTGGTTGATTAGGTTGGTTGATTAGGTTGGTTGGTTAGGTTTGGTTGGTTAGGTTAGGTTGGTTGGTTAGGTTGGTTGATTAGGTTGGTTGGTTGGGTTGGTTGGTTGGGTTGGTTGGTTGGGTTGGTTGGTTAGGTTGGTTGGTTAGGTTGGTTGATTAGGTTGGTTGATTAAGTTGGTTGGTTGGGTTGGTTGATTAAGTTGGTTGGTTAGGTAAGGTTGGTTGGGTTGGTTGGTTAGGTTGGTTTGTTAGGTTGGTTGGTTGGGTTGGTTGATTAAGTTGGTTGGTTAGGTTAGGTTGGTTGGTTGGTTAGGTTACTTGGTTAGGTTGGTTGGTTAGGTTGGTTGGTTAGGTTAGGTTAGGTTGGTTGGTTAGGTTAGGTTGGTTAGGTTGGTTAGGTTAGTTGGTTGGATTGGTTAGGTTGGTTACATTGGTTGATTATGTTGGTTGATTAAGTTGGTTAGGTTAGGTTGGTTAGGTTAGGTTTGTTTGGTTTGGTTGGTTAGGTTGGTTAGGTTAGGTTGGTTAGGTTGGTTGGTTGGTTAGGTTGGTTAGGTTGGTTGGTTGGTTAGGTTGGTTGATTAGGTTGGTTGATTAAGTTGGTTGGTTAGGTTGGTTGGTTAGGTTAGGTTAGGTTAGGTTAGGTTGGTTGAATTGGTTGGTTAAGTTGGTTGATTAGGTTGGTTAGTTAGGTTGGTTGGTTAGGTAAGGTTGGTTGGTTAGGTTGGGTGGGTTGGTTGGTTGGTTAGGTTAGGTTGGTTAGGTTAGGTAGGTTAGGTTGGTTGATTAGGGGTGGTTCATTAGGTTGGTTGGTTAGGTTAGGTTGGTTAGGTTAGGTTGGTTAGGTTGGTTGATTAGGGGTGGTTGATTAGATTGGTTGGTTGGTTAGGTTGGTTGGGTTGGTTGGATTGGTTAGATTGGTTGGTTGGATTGGTTGGTTAGGTTAGGTTGGTTTGGTTAGGTTGGTTAGGTTGGTTGATTAGGGGTGGTTGATTAGGTGGGTTGGTTAGGTTAGGTTGGTTAGGTTGGTTGATTAGGGGTGGTTGATTAGATTGGTTGGTTGGTTAGGTTGGCTGGTTAAGTTAGATAGCTTAGGTTGGTTGGTTTGGTTAGATAGCTTAGGTTGGTTGGTTAGGTTGGTTGGTTGGGTTGGTTGGTTTGCCTGGTTGGTTGGTTAGATTAGGTTGCCTAGGTTGGTTGGTTGATTAGATTGGTGTTAGGTAGGTTGGTTAGGTTAGGTTGGTTAGGTTGGTTGGTTAGGTTGGTTAGGTTGGTTGGTTAGGTTGGTTGGTTAAGTTAGATAACTTAGGTTCGTTGGATAGGTTGGTTGGTTTGGTTGGTTGGTTGGGTTGGTTGGTTAAGTTAGATAGCTTTGGTTGGTTGGTTAGGTTGGTTGGTTTGGTTAGGTTGGTTGTTTGGGTTGGTTGGTTGGGTTGGTTGGTTGGGTGGTTGGATAGATTAGGTTGCCTAGGTTGGTTGGTTGGTTAGGTTACTTAGGTGGGTTGGTTAGGTTGGGTTGGTTAGGTTAGGTTGGTTGGGTTGGTTAGGTTGGTTGGTTAGGTAGGTTACTTAGGTTGGTTGGTTGGTTGGTTGGTTAGGTTAGGTTTAAACAAGCTGTTTAAATCATTGCATAAGTAAGAACTCTGTTTAGTGTTTGTAGGTAATAGTTGTGTGTGTGTACACACACATACAACTCTTTGAAAATGTAATAAGTAATTACGAAACGCGTTCAAGTGTCACGTCAGACTAGTGAATAAAAATAAATAAAAATAAAAATATATAAAAATAAAAAATAAAATAAAAATGAATTTTGGAGAATGGATTTTTCAATTACCATCAACAGTGAAAAGAAACAAGATCGAGAAAATTCGTGTTAGAATTATTTATCTTACTTATTCGGTCATATTAAATAAAATAATATAATTATATATATATATATATATATATATATATATATATATATATATATATATATATATATATATATATATATATATATATATATACATATATATATATATGTATATATATATATATATATATATATATATATATATATATTAGTATATTTTGGTAGCAGTCTTTCCTGTAGACATACTTTATTAAATATGACCGAAAAAGTAAGATTAATAATTCTAACACGAATTTTCTCAATCTTTCGTACATTATGCGTGTACGAAATTAATACACATAGTTGTGTATTTGTGAAGTCTTTGAAAATGTAATAAGTTTTACGAAACGCGCCCGTGTCGCGTCAGACTAGAAATAAAAATGAATTTTGGAGAAGTGATTTTTGATTTACCTCCAACAGTGAAGCATAATGTACGAAAGATTGAGAAAATTCGTGTTAGAATTATTAATCTTACTTTTTCGGTCATATTTAATAAATATATATATATATATATATATATATATATATATATATATATATATATATATATATATATATATATATATATATATGTACACACATATATATATATATATGTACACACATATATATATATATATATATATATATATATATATATATATATATATATATATATATATATATATATATATATTAGTATATTTTGGTAGCAGTCTTTCCTGTAGACATATATTATTAAATATGACCGAAAAAGTAAGATTAATAATTCTAACACGAATTTTCTCAATCTTTCGTACATTTCTTTTCACTGTTGGAGGTAATTCAAAAATCAATTCTCCAAAATTCATTTTTATTTCTAGTCTGATGCGACACGAGCGCGCTAAGCCACAGCTCAGAATGGAAGCAAGTCGACGAAGAACTCTGTAGGGTAAGGCAGGTCCTAGTCAACAACGGCTTCTCCAATGGTTTCGTCGAAGACATCATAAGAAGGGAAGTGAAACGCCATGCAACCTCTGAAGAGACATCTAACACAACACCTATACCCCCTATTAGACTATTTTACAGGAACTTCTTTTCCACAGCTCATAAAACAGAGGAAAGGGTCCTGAAAGATATTGTTAATAGAAACGTTATCCCTACAGACAAAAATCAGAGGATACAACTGACGATTTACTATAAAACCAGAAAAACGGCCAGCCTACTCATGAGAAACTCTCCAGACACAAAGCAGAACACTTTAAAAGAGACCAACGTCGTCTATGCCTTCAAATACCCACTTGGGGACTGTAAGCTCCAAAAAACCCAGTATATAGGCATGACAACAACATCTCTTTCTAGGCGTTTAACGATGCATAAACAACAGGGCTCCATTAAGGAACATATAATCTCTTCCCACAACCAAACCATCGCCAGAGAAATCCTAGTAAACAACACAGAAATCATCGATAGATACAGCGATAGCAGGCGGCTTGACGTTTGCGAGGCACTACACATTAAGAAGTCAACACCAGCAATCAACAGCCAATTAATGCACAACTATATTCTACCCACCTCAAGACTCCGCTCCAATATAGAAGCATCAAGAAATATGGACCAATAGGCTTTCTACAATCACTTCCATTTCAATACCCATTGTTTCGTGTTCTGTCTTGTGTTGATGAAATTAATACCCTATTAATGCCACCTCTTGTTCTGTCTTGTGTTGATGAAATTAATACCCTATTAATGCCACCTCACCCCATCCACCTCACTCAAATGTAGATATAATCAAAATCAGGAGATGTGTAAGTT
Source organism: Procambarus clarkii (assembly GCF_040958095.1). Lineage (NCBI taxonomy): Eukaryota > Metazoa > Arthropoda > Malacostraca > Decapoda > Cambaridae > Procambarus > Procambarus clarkii. The sequence continues at coordinate 139,980 of NW_027189376.1, forward strand.
CTATTCAGTTGTGTATTTGTAAACTAAAGTCTTTGAAAATGTAATAAGTTTTACGAAACGCGCTCGTGTCGCGTCAGACTAGAAATAAAAATGAATTTTGGAGAATTGATTTTTGAATTACCTCCAACAGTGAAAAGAAATGCACGAAAGATTGAGAAAATTCGTGTTAGAATTATTAATCTTACTTTTTCGGTCATATTTAATAATATATGTCTACAGGAAAGACTGCTACCAAAATATACTAATATATATATATATATATATATATATATATATATATATATATATATATATATATATATATATATATATATATATATATATATATATATATATATATATATATATATATATATATATATATATATATATATATAACATATATACATATATATATATGTATAACATATAATTTTTTTTTTTTTTTTGCCTTATTGTGTATTTAAAGGTTACAAAACATACAAGACAAATGCCTAAAGGTTATGGATCTCTTGAAGCTCCTCCGCTTCTGGACAGGAACCGAGGACGCAGCAGGCATTTTCCCTCTGGATCGCCACACTGAGACGCTGAAATAAAAAACTGGAAGCCCTTGGGTCTCTGGTGACGTCAATGAGCTTGGAACCCAATTCCTTGAAAAATCCCAAGGCACTCTTGCCCCAGGGGCCATGCGTCTCAGACGCTATGGGAACAAAGAGGTATTGACCTTCCAGTCGCCTGTACTTGAGTGATTTTGGTGTTTCCCTGTGGTTGGCCGCCCCACCTGCTTGATCAGCTCCGAAGTGTTCATAGGTGTCAGCCAGGGTGAATACACATATGTAGTCCCACACCAATGATGTATATGGTGATGCTATCAGGGCGAAGTGCGGGGAAATCCGGGTTTTGGACCCCTAGGATGCGCGGTTCTCTCTCCGCTGGGCACCTAGCTGAGACGAGGCTTCTCTTGATGATGTCATTGACCTCGTTGTGTCTTGCATGCCAGCCCTTTGTGCTTCTGCAATGCAACCCATGCAGTCCGTATTGGTCTGCTTCCACCCTGTTGCAAATACACTAGTATTCAGTGTGAATTGGGGCACCAAGGCGGAAGGCCACTGCTACACGAAGGGATTCTGGATCTAGGTGCGTGCCCATTGCTGACATGGGTACTGCCAGGAGGAAGTCTCCTGCATGGGGGGCTAGCACTGCTCTGAGGCGGGCTTTCTTCTTGTCTGATGTTGCGACGCTGAGCATGGCATCAGCTACTTTTTCCACTAGAGGGTGGTCCCAGCTGGACTGTTTGTGTTGTTTTGTTGGCTCTATAATGGTTGCTGGGGCTGCAAGAATATCCCACTGATTTGAACATTCAGTGAAAGCAGGATCGTGTATTCCTGCTGAATCTCTCAGGGTTGCAGGTAAAATATCTCTGACGAGGTCGTGCGATGCGTGGGAGGAGGAAAGGAAGGCTGGTAAAGCAATTTGGGAGGCTGTGCGGACACCAAGGCCGCCGAGTCTTACAGGAAGGGTTGCTTGCTCCCACTGAGAGTCGTCCAATGGCAGGTTCAGGACTTTCACCAGCATGGACCTCAGAAGGGTGTCATACACATTTAACTTAGGGCTGCTGTAGGATGGAGAACATCTCAGAAAGTAGGTCAACTTAGGGAGAGACAGGCATCTTGTGAGGAGAAAGTGAGCATCATGGGCATCAATCTTGTCAATCCTGTCCAGCATTCTCTTTAGATCAGTGATTTTTGCAGCCAGGACCTCCTCGATTGCTCGTGGGCCAATGGGGGCACCCAGGAGAGTGCAGTCCGGTGGCTCGACAACGAGAATGTCTGGAAGAACATTTTGTATTTGCCCAGTGATGTCTGGGTTGCGGGAGATTATTTCACATTTGGATGCATTGAGATTGAAGCCTAAGGCTGCTCCTTGCTCCTGGATTTTCCTTATATCCTCCAAAATGGTTTCCGGGGTTCCAGCGAGAGTGCCATCATCCAGGTACCAGATGTTTAGCTCGCTTGTCAGACTATCAGTGACCTCTTTGATAGCTAGGCAGAAAAGGAGGGGGGCTAAGGGGTCACCTTGTTGGACACCTTCACAGGAGTTTATTTCATGCTCCCCAAAAAGAAGCTTAGAGTCCCCACTGTAGCACGATCGGATGAATGGGTAAAGGGGACGGAAATGGTTGTGTACAGCCCTGAGGACAGCGTCTCGTCTGACTTGATTGAAGGCATTTTTGAAGTCAAGCTTTACTAGTGCCTTCTGGTCCGGGAGATCAGCAATGTAAGCCCGCGCTGCATGTGCTGCAGCTTCACAACCTAGGGGAATCCCAAACCCGAGCTGATGAGGTTTCAGCAAGGTGGCTGCTTCCTGGCTGATAGATCTCACTGCAGCCTTAGCTACAAGGCGTCGGAGGGTGTTGCCAACGGCAATGGGCCTGATACCCCTATCCTTCTTCTTTAGAGCACAGAGTGCTGCTCCATAAAAGACAGGCCTGATGTCCTCAGGGATGCCGCCAGCCAAACACATGTTGGAGAATCTGGTAAGTTCCACTAGAAGGTCCTTTGCAGCATCTCCAAGCACCGGGTTCAGCATTTGTTTGATGTGCTGGGGTCTTAGGCCTGTAAAGCCCCTGCTGAACCTGTTGGGAAAGACATGGCTGCTTTGTACACCTCAGATTCTCGAACAGTCAAGGGTTCTATGCCAGCATTGTTTTCCTGGGGATCCCTGCTGCTGTCGGGGGCTCTGGGTGGGTGTTTGTCTTGAAGAGCCTCTGCTGTCGTGGCGTTCCTGGGGGCAATAGTGTCATCGCTGGTCATGATTCTGATGGCACCTGTGGTATTGCCCTCTTCTATTTTCCTGGTGATCTGTGCTCTCATTTTGTGGTTCTCAGATGAGTTATTGTTGGTCGTCCTGCGGCTGGTGTTCTTGGCACGAGGGGGGAGGCGGACCAGGTTGTCTGCTCTGGGGAATTCATTAAGAGCTCTGATTACAGAGGTTGCTAATGACTTGTCTCTCCTGGGCGGTAATGCTAGGCATGCATTCCCAAATAAAAGAAGATTGTGCCACGATCCAGTGGTTCTGGGAGCATTGTTGACCTTTGTCAGCAGACTGGTGAGTTTGGCTGCTGCTTGGTGATGGGCAGCTTTGGGGATGTGGGGCAAGGTCCTGGTGGACGTCGCTTTGACTGCTTCAAGCAGACTATCTGCTGAAATGAAGTTGAGGGAGGTATTGTTCCTCGCTCCTGCAGCAGGTTGTCCATCGTCACTGCCCCGGGGCAGGCGCCTAGACCCTAGACAACCACCTGAATTGAGAGAATGATAGCGGACAGATCCATTTGAATTGAGACGATACCGTCTGTCACACACTTGACAGTTTCCTCTTGGGTGGTCATCTTCTTGGCTGGAAAGAGGCTGTGTGTCAGGTGCGACATGTGCCATGCCTAGATGTGATGACGCCTGGCTGCCCCCTGAGTGCACCCTCTCCTTCCCAGGTGGAGAGTAACACGGCAAGCATTACCCTCCTGGGGGAGTTGGGCATTACCTGGGCACCGTGTGTGGGTAGGCTGTGTGTTGATGGGCGGCTGGCTGGGTCGGGCGCAGGTAGCGGGGTGGGGGAAGATGGCGGGCGGGGGTGGTGGAGGGGGGGGCACACGAGGGAGGCCGCCGTCACACTTGTTACACACTATCAAAATATTATGCCCTACGACTTACAGAGAGCATTCACTCGCGGACCATCCCGAGTTGCTCAGTGATCGAGAAACTGATGACATCACCAGATGTTCCTGACGACACCAAACGCCAGGTTGGTGCGGCTCTTTACGTCGTAGAGTTACTTATTGACACATTGTGTAAGTGGGACAAGGACAACAGTGGGACCACCAGTCCCAGAGAGGAACAATACCAAGACGATGGCTGCTGTTGACACAAGGATCATTAGGTTTCTCAGTTGGAACATTCGTAGCATCAACAAAAGACTGAATGATCTAATTGCATATCTTACCAGTAACAACATAGATATAATTGCTTTACAGGAGCCCTACACGTCCAATATGATAAACAAAACCCCACCAAAGATCAGTGGGTATGCATCCTATAATAACAGTAACGCCACAGGCCTATTAACATACGTCAGAAGTGATTTACCGCACATTCTTGTGAGCACGTCACACAATGTACACACACAGTGCCATCACTTTCATGTACAAACTACAGCAGGCCACTTTTCATTCCTCAACGTATATGCCAGAAGCCAGAAACTCAATGTAACATTGTTCCCAGATCTAGACAATCATGGGACAATATACATGGGGAGATTTTAATGCTAGACATATTACGCTGGGAGACATTACTAACAACGATAATGGATGCAAATTTATCAAATATGTTTATGACGACAGATTAACCGTGTATACTACGGATACCCAAACTCATTTATTGGGAGGCAGACTTGATTATGTAATGGGTAGAAACCTTGTGCAGGATAGGATGGAATGTTCGTTGGTAAATCACTTGGTTAGTGATCACTATGCAGTTTCTGCTTCCTATGAGGTACAGTGTGATGTACCTAATAGACATCAGAGCCGGAAAATGAATATTCCATATGGCTTGCATGACCACTTTATTAATTGTATATCAAAATGGTATCAAGATTACACAATAACGAATGTAGAAGCCTTCTCCAGAGATCTCGTTGATACGATTACTACCTACTATGACACATGGGTGTGTTGGGGAACAGGTCGTAAGCCTAGCAGAAGTGGGCAACACCTACCACCACCCAAGTGGGTCCTTGACCCCGTATTTGTTAAAGAACATGAACGAGTAAAGCAACTTGGAGATACGTACAAACGAACCAAAGCACAAGGTGACTTGCATGCATTTCTAGTTGCAAATAGAGAGGTGAGATACATGAGCAACGTCATACGTAATAAACATTGGGAAGAGTTCCTACAACGTATAAATGAGCAAACAACACTTGTTGAAGTTTGGGAAAAGATACGAAAAATCTCTAGAAGCAGCCCAACCAAACCACTGCACCACAGCCCACTAGAACAAGCAAACATTCTCCTTGATCAATGGGCACTAACATCGAGCTACGACTCACTCCCAATTAACATACAGCACAAACTTGATGACACACGCCCCAACAGACAACGAACCATCAATCTTGCCTGTACAGCTATCGACGTGTCGGACCTTAATGATGTAACTGAATGGGAATTAAATCATGCACTAAAGATGGGAAAATCAACTGCTCCTGGAGAGGATGGTATTACTTACAGTCTACTGAGATTAGTCTCACACGTACCAGGTAATCCATTATTAGTGTTGTACAGAATGAGTTTACGTGAAGGAGTATTACCTGATGCTTGGACAAAGAGTGTCATTGTTCCCATCCCCAAACCACACTCAGATAATTATAGACCCATATCTCTAACATCGTGTGTTTGTAAAGTGTTTGAACGTATTGTTCTTAACCGACTCATGTATCGTATACAGGGGCACCTGTCACCCCAACTGTTTGGATTTATGCCTGGGCTCAGTACACAACACTGTTTTGCTGAGTACTTCGCACATATTGAAGCTTCCCCTCAAACAGTCTTCATCGACCTAACAGCAGCTTTTGATACAGCAAACAGAGAAATCATACTGGAACAGCTTGCCGAGCTGGGAATACAAGGAAAATTACTGAAATGGATAAAGGGCTATTTGTCTAATCGAACAGCATATGTTTTGTTTAATGGTGTTAAAAGCACAGAGAGCAAACACTTTGATCTGGGAACTCCACAAGGAGGGGTCCTCAGCCCCTTGTTCAACGTTCTGATGCATAAACTTATTAAAGATCTTCCAACTAATAATGAAGACACTGTCATTTGTTATGCTGATGATATATGTTTACAGGCTGCCACCGAGCCTAGAATGCAAATTCTGCTCGACGCTTTTGCTACTAGAGCTGAGGAATGTGGCCTCCTTATCTCTGTACAGAAAACTCGTGCCCTCATTCCATGTGGTATTCCACCACCCAATTATCATATAGTTGGGCGAGCACTTGAGAACTGCGAGTCTTACAGATACCTTGGTGTCCCCATTAACGACCCTGGGTACCTTTCTTCTCTCAAGAGGAGACTGTGGGAGAGATTAAAGCCCTTGCGGGTCCTTGTTGGTGTCAATCATGGACTTGACGTGAGACTTGCTAGAATGTTTTATGTATCATTTATACGCTCTGTGATTGACTACAATGCTCTACATCTCACACTGTATACTGACAAAGAGCTGAAATCTCTTGAAACCTTGCAAAATGAAGCTATGCGTCTCATCCTTGGGGCTCCAAAGTCCACGAGAATAGTTAACATGAGAGCAGAGTTAAAATTACCTACCATAAGTGAGAGAATTTTGTCTATTAGCACAGTTTTCAGCGTGAAGGCATTGAGTAGATCTAGACAACACATGAAGTTTCAAGCTAAACTTTCTAATATGCTGCACTCACCTGAGGTCTATAGAAGAAGAACGAAATCTGATTATGTATATTGGTTCTACAAGGTAGCCAACTCCATCAAAATATTTAATATGTACTCAACTCGACTAATGATTAATCAGCCAATTACTCCATGGGATAACTGGGATCTATCAGTTGATTTTGTAAATGCGCCCAAGAAAGATAGTGTGCACACTTCATTATTAAAACAGTTAACACTGAAAAGCATCACTGAAAGTACTCAGAGTATGTGTAACGATGTGTATCAGTGCTATACCGACGGCTCTGTAGAAGAAGGTGGACGATGTACCGGATGTGCATGAAACATATTTGAACAATCTTCTCTCGTACATACAGCAATGAAGCGCGTCAATGACTGGGCAAGTACAACTCAAACCGAACTTGCAGGCATATACCTTGCCATTGAATTTTTAAAAGACAAAGGCAGTGGACTTATATACTGTGACTCGCAGAGTGCACTCCTGGCATTGAACGCACATAGTAGTGACACCCAGAAAATAGTCAGTGATATTCGAATGAATGTTTTAGCTGCCAAAGAAAACAGATTTGAGATTAAATTCCTATGGATACCATCACATGTTGGCTTCTCAAGGCCTGACACTGTTGATATGCTTGCTAAGTCAGCCTGCAGAAAACCAGTGGTAGAAATTTATATGGGTGTTTCATTAGCAGTGACAAAGAGAATACTTAAACAAATATCTAATGAAAATCTCACCGACCTAACAAATTCTCAAAGACCTGAAAGTTGTAGCATTAAATATTATGATAGATATCGTGAGGAGACATTCACATATGGGACTAATAGAACAAGAACCCGGCAATGTGATGTTATAGTGGCCAGAATACGCCTGGGATATAGATGTATCTGGCAGCTTTCTCAAAACCCAAATGTCGAGTACACAATGTGTCAACTTTGTGAAAGAGAAAACATGCACTCTCTTGAACATTATATTGTAGAATGTCCCATACTGACTGACTTTCGCCCTCCTGGGCTAAGGAATGCTGAACTCTGTAGTTACTATATGAGTACTGGAACACTTGATGATATATTGGACTTGTATCCAAGATTGACCATGAAATATATCAATCATACAATGTATATATATGATGTAACTATATAACCTGAGATTGTAAAAGCATCTTCATCACCTTCAGTGATTAAGTGCTTAATTGCACACTAGTTTCTTTATCAGCTATCTCACCCTGTCAGAGTAAATGAGACAAATGTATGTGAATACATGTGTGTGTGTGTATATATATGTATGTATATGTGTGTGTGTATGTGTATGTATGGGTATAAAGTATATATGGAAGCTGATCAGAATTACATTTCACCTCTGTGAATGTACATTAATGACACTATTTAAAAGACACATCAAACACTTTATGTAGGGCATACGTAAATCTGTGTATCTATGTATTTACGTATGTAGGTTAGCTTAGCATTTTAAAAGCACCGAATCACCTTCTGTGGTCGATTGTTCAATAAACCCTTGAACTATATGTTTAACACTTCTCTAACCCTGTCCATGGAGGACAGAAGAAAATGTATATATGCTGGTTAGCAATGTAAATGTGTGGCCACGTCTGTGGTAGAAAAAAAATAACTACTTACTGGAATGTGAAGCTACTGAAGCCTTGCGCATCAAACTCAACATTAATCCAACGACAGCAGCTGCATTAGATGCACATTCCACCGCGACTATAATGATTAGAAAAGCTGCCTCGTGAGCATTCTGCATCTACATCCGCCACCAAGATAATGTTAATAAAACAAGATTAAAACCAGTGCACTAAAACAGAAGCGATAAATAAGCAGGGGAAAAGGAGAAGTCCTCTCCTCCATTTTAAACTTAGTCCCAAATATCACAGGAAAAAGGTTAATCATGTATAACCAAACTCAATTACGGGCTCACCATAGCCCGTGCTACATGGACACTTCGTCCTGAGTAGCTAAATCTTTAACAACAACAACATCGTCTCGCTGTCCTACAGAAGCTGTTATTCTCTAGCCTCGACGAGCACTTCGGTGCAGCCAAGACCAGTTCCAGCCAGCAGTGTATTGGAGCAGAACCAGGCGCTTCCCAGCCAGCAGCTCGTCCTAAGCAGTGACATTTTCCTCGTGGCATCTTCTGTGTGTTGTCCAATGTGCTTGTGTCCAGGTCGGACTGCATTTAGGTGAACAGCCCCACTTCGAGCCAGAACAGGACCAGGTGAGAAGACGGAAGTTCACCTTTTGCAGCTGCGTCATGGCATAGGTGCATTCTTTTTCTCCTCTCCTAAAATTCTTCCGTTTCTGACACTGCCGAGCCAGTTGTGGAATCTCTTGATCGTGCGAGCCCACCATAACTGGGGGTTGCAACCTTCCGGAACACGGTGTTTGTTCGTGGTGAGACCCTTAGGCCAGGTCTTAGACCAGGTCTTAGGCCAGGTCTTAGGCCAGGTCTTAGACCTGGCCTACACACTGACCCCCACTGAGCTTTGTGGAATCGCAGTGATTGGCACAAACACGGGACTGTCAGTAGATAGTGAGTCACAATGGCTCACTGTCTACGGATGACCTACACTGGGAATACACCCATAGACACAATTGACTGCATCACTACCTTTTACAATGCCACTGGCACACCTGCCACTAACCATATCAAACACGCCAACACCAACACCATCAAATTTCTCATTGCCTCAGAAGACGACCTTTTTGCCTGTTCCATGTAACCTGCTTTATCTAAACCCACACAAGCTTCACTGACTCCTGTCCTCACTATTGAACCAAAAACTAAATGCTCCGTCCTTGTAAGAAATGTTGACAGCTCTGTTCTATTAACACCTAATACTATCTATCTCTCCCAGGACATTTCACACAGGAATGTTGTTACTATAATGGAGATATACCCAGTGCCCAATACAAAACACCTCAAGATCCAATGTTCCTCCCTTACAGAAGCTTAAAACTCTTGCAACAAGGTATAAAAATCCTCAGCACCAGCACTCCTGCTTATCTCATTAGTCCAGTTGACAATCTTCCTTTGCTGCAATGTTTCAAATGTTACAAATACAGTCACGAAACACGAAAATGTAAAAGCCCACAAATTTGCTCCAAATGCTCTGCGGAAGGCCATTTTTATACTCAGTGCTCTGCCCCTACCCTAAAATGCACCAATTGCCAGGGTGCTCATACAGCAGTTGACAAATCTTGCCCTCTGAGAAAACAAACCTTGAAAACTCTTCGTACAAACCAACCTCGCACTCCAGCACACCCTCATTCTTCTTCAACCTCCCATAACCCATCTCATCACCAAACATCATCAGCCACCTCCATGTCCAACGCCAGTGTCCTTAATGCCTCACCTCACCAGAAACATCATCATAATACTACACAACAAACTCAGTCCTCTCCACCTCTCTTCCCTCACCCACCACCTCCACCTTCTTCTCCTCTTCAGAACCTTTCATATGAACGAGTAACTGCCTGTGTACAAGCTGTACTATTTACGGGCTATTCATGCCCGTGCCACCTCTTGGGTGGCTTAATCTTTATCAATCAATGTACAAGCTGCTTACTTGAAGGCCAAGGACGATGGCCGTGACTTTGCTGACTATCTTCCTATCTTTCTCACTCATAACGGTCTTCCTAGTATCTCTGTTCCTCCTACTCAACTATTGCGCTCTGCTCCATTCTCAACTACAGTCCCCACTCCACAAAACACCACAAACTTCAGTTGTGGAAACTACCACAGTTTCCCCACAACTTCTTACCGACCCACTTCTGACTGCTACAGAAAACGGAACCACTGACCAGACGGCAGACCCTGTACTATCCCAAACTGAATCATTCATGTTTCAAGTAATCTCACCCTCATCTCCCAGCATTGTCCCCTCCACTTCCACTCTCACTTCTAGCACTACAACTCCCGTTACTTCCCACCTGGCCTCTCTCAACACGTCTTCTGCCATTTGTCATCCCCCACCAGCTCCAGTTATTCCTGATGTAACTCATCCCGTTGTAGCGAGTTAATCTTATACTCGCTCCATTATCTCATTATCTTAATAGCATAACTAATTAGCAGTAATTACAGAAGCTACAATCCTTTCCCCAATTACAGGTAATACTCTTCTCATGTTATTGGAGGGAGCTGAGGTGTAGTCACTATATAAGCAAGCGATATGGGGAATAGCGGAACCCAGCCTACAGAACATAAAAACATCACCAAAAAACTCTCACATCTCAACAAAGCCGACCTGCACCAGAGAATAGCTGAAGGTTCGCCATCTGCAACATGGTATCTTCAGGCAACCAAATTAGAAAGGTTAAATATCCCAAAAGGAATCCACAGGGAAATAGCAGTTAGGCTATATAGACTACGTCTAGGTTACAGATGCAACTGGGAGATTGGTGAATCCCGACAGAGAGAGTGCATCTTCTGCCAAACTGTCACAGAAAAGCCATTACTTCACTATGTTCTGGAATGTGAAGCAACCAATGACCTTAGAAGAGCTTTAAGAGTTCCTGAATCATGCAGTGGCCACCCTGAAGCCATCAACACAGCCACTCTCCTGGTCAACAAAGGTGTCCAGCAGCTGGACACCCTCATAAAGACTGTGAAGCAGTATCCTCTCCCGCGATAACAGCTTGATGGTTAAATGCAATCTCAGAATACTGAGAAAAAAAAATTGTACCACTTACGGGTTATTCATGCCCGTGCCACCTCTTGGGTGGCTTAATCTTCATCATCATCATCGGAATAGCGGACAGTGCAATTTCCACAGTCAACAATGTAGCACTCGGCGTGTACAGTCCTAATCGACCCCAAGACGCTACAGTTTTGACACAGACCAGACAGCAGACTACGACCACATCCAGCTACAACGCTCTCGCTCCCCAAGTTCAGACACTCAATTCCTAATCGAGCTGTCACGCTCTCCCACATAGAGCTCTGCGACTCCGGCCTCACTCAGCTCTCTGCTCTGCTCCAAGCTCAACGTTTACGACAACGCCACCAACCGACTACTGTTATCAAGACTAATAAATAAATATGGAAACTCACTAAGCAATGAGTATCTAATCTACCCAACACGTAACATAACCGTACGTTACATTGGTGACCCCACAGAGTTTCGACGATACCTAGCCACGATGGACTACAACATGGACTCTCACTGGACCTGTACTGCTGTTGCTGCATGGTGTGGACGACGATACCTAGCCACGATGGCCTACAACTTGGACTCTCACTGGACCTCTACTGCTACTGCTGCATGGTGTGGGCGACGATACCTAGCCACGATGGACTACAACATGGACTCTCACTGGACCTCTACTGCTACTGCTGCATGGTGTGGACGACGATACCTAGCCACGATGGACTACAACATGGACTCTCACTGGACCTCTACTGTTACTGCTGCATGGTGTGGACGACGATACCTAGCCACGATGGACTACAACATGGACTCTCACTGGACCTCTACTGCTACTGCTGCATGGTGTGGACGACGATACCTCGCCACGATGGACTACAACATGGACTCTCACTGGACCTCTACTGCTACTGCTGCATGGTGTGGACGACGATACCTAGCCACGATGGATTACAACATGGACTCTCACTGGACCTCTACTGCTACTGCTGCATGGTGTGGACGACGATACCTAGCCACGATGGACTACAACATGGACTCTCACTGGACCTCTACTGCTACTGCTGCATGGTGTGGACGACGATACCTAGCCACGATGGACTACAACATGGACTCTCACTGGACCTCTACTGTTACTGCTGCATGGTGTGGACGACGATACCTAGCCACGATGGACTACAACTTGGACTCTCACTGGACCTCTACTGCTACTGCTGCATGGTGTGGACGACGATACCTCGCCACGATGGACTACAACATGGACTCTCACTGGACCTCTACTGCTACTGCTGCATGGTGTGGACGACGATACCTAGCCACGATGGACTACAACATGGACTCTCAATGGGCCTCTACTGCTACTGCTGCATGGTGTGGACGACGATACCTAGCCACGATGGACTACAACATGGACTCTCACTGGACCTCTACTGCTACTGCTGCATGGTGTGGACGATGATACCTAGCCACGATGGACTAAAACATGGACTCTCACTGGACCTCTACTGCTACTGCTGCATGGTGTGGACGACGATACCTAGCCACGATGGACTACAACATGGACTCTCACTGGACCTCTACTGCTACTGCTGCATGGTGTGGACGACGATACCTAGCCACGATGGACTACAACATGGACTCTCAATGGGCCTCTACTGCTACTGCTGCATGGTGTGGACGACGATACCTAGCCACGATGGACTACAACATGGACTCTCACTGGACCTCTACTGCTACTGCTGCATGGTGTGGACGACGATACCTAGTCACGATGGACTACAACATGGACTCTCACTGGACCTCTACTGCTACTGCTGCATGGTGTGGACCGCTGCCACCTGTCATGGGACGCTCCCAACAACCTCACTTCAGCTATGATTTTCACCGCGATCATCTCTGCATTTTCATCAACTACAGCTTGCTGCACCGCGAGCGTTACTTACTCATCTGACAGTTTAATCAGCAACTACATCATGTGGGATCTACAGCCTGTCCTGCCCACTCTAAACATAGAGCTCTTGGCCAAGATCACTACCGAGAACGGTCATAGGCTGTTCAATCTTGTGTAGATAGAACAATAATAATAACAAAAGTATAGTGTAGTCTGAATGTACAAAGTATGAATATAAATAACTAATTGTAAATATAGGAAATTTAAAGAATGAAAATTTAAAGAATCTAATTTAACCCAGAGATAAAATAATCGTAAGTACCCATATATGATCACAGATCACAGACTCAGCAACTAGCAACCGTCACGGCCGGACGTGTCCTCGTTGCTCCAGCTCTTCTCTCTCGCACCCAGCACTGCCGGGTGGGTAAATAATTGGCAGCAGACTTGCGTCTCTCTAGATGGTCAGACCCCACTCCTAACTTGGTGTTTTATGCCGGGTAGAGACGGGAGGCCATCTCCAGTGACGTGTAGTCTTTGAGAGAGACCCATCGGTCACCAGGAAGCTCATCATGCGTCACAAACGCTACAAGATCAAAGGTACGCCCCTCAACAAGCAACCATTCTCCAAGACATCTCTCCTGAAGCTTTTTATAGACATTGCAGGAGTGACACCCAACGACATCAAACAGGAAGGCACGGACATCCTCTTCTTCTTTTATAGTCAGGAGGAAGTCGACAAACTTCTGTTTTTCAGCGCCAATTTCTCCAACCAACACCTTCGTCTCAACTTCCCACGCCAGTATCTGACTGAACACTGTCGTTATTCATGACCTCAGCCAATGGATCGTGGAACAAGATGAAGCTGATGAAAGAGCGTTCATGCGCGACTTCAAGGCATCAAACCCGGACTTAGGGCTTCACGAAGCTCACTTCTTCAACAGAAATCGATCGCTCCCTGAAGCTGACCTTCGAGACAGTAGCTGCGCCTACTATGGCTACCAGAAATGGTGTTTACAGCTTTGGTATTCACATTCCGCCATTCCGTGTGAAGATTGAACGTTTCCACATGGTCAACCAGTGCCTCCGGTGCTACGAGTACACCCACTCCACCAGCAAATGTACCCAGCGTATTCAGAAGTGTAGCCTCTGCTCAGCTGACCACCATTGCTCCATCTGCAAGTCTGAAACACTATGCTGTTTGCTGTGCAAAGGCGACCATCCGGCAATCTCCATACGTTGTCCTCATAGACAAGACGTCATTAAAAACATGGAGAAATCCACATCTTCAACCGGAGCCAGTACCTCTGAAGCAACAAGCCAATCACCGACCACCTCTACTTCAGGTTTCAACGCCCAAGCCGCCATTTTCCCGGAGCTTCCGGGAGGACGTCCCACTGCTACTACCAGCCAATGGGGAGCTAGTTCCCAAACGCCAACCTGCGATTCGTCGAGCCAGCCATCATCCCCGGCCCACACCGACCAACCACTGAACAGCACAGTTCAAGCATTAACATCGGCGGCCAGCATGATAGCTTGCAATAACCCCCAGGAATACGTAAGAATATTAAATATTCTATACAAAGCAAATGGTCTTCCAGCTTTCATAGTTCCAGAAGAAGTCTTCACCAACACCACTTCAAGTTCTCAAGATACAGTCTTGGTCCCTGACATCACCGTGAACGCCGCCGTGCTCACGGATCTACCATCAACAGCAAAGCCTGCTCCTCCAGCAACTTCATCACAAGCCACCCAGACGCCGACGCCTCCGCTATCGACTACTGCTACAGTACCATCTCTCGTGTGCGAACCCTCTCAACGTCCAAAATCAGCTGCAACTGCCATTAAGCCTCAACAGGCAAGAACTGAACCTCCAAGATTCACTGCATCTACTTCTGACTCAGCTGACTCATCAGATGAGGACGTCTCGGTGGGAACACCACCTCCTCCACTGAAGCAACCCAACACAACAGAAGATTTCCGGCTGGAAGCTACCTCCAACGATAGCCTCACCGTATCAACACGAAGCAAGACCAACAAACAGGCCAGGAGGCCTGGGAAGAAGAAAAACACCGACGATCTGCGCCCGAGTACATCAAGGAATCAGTAGAACACCAATGCAAAGCTGAAAAGAACACCGCGACGAGAAGCCCTGCCTCCTACAAGACACATCAGCGAGCACCCATGAGCACTCCACTCTACCACCACACCACAGCATCAGCTGCAATTCTTACCCACGGCGGTTGGGCCACTGATCTTTCATCTCCCCTCTTCACCTCGTCTCCAGTTCCTCACTCAAGATTTCTGCATCCTCGCCCCTGTCTTCAACCCCCTGCTTGCCTGCTCTAGGGCTTTATAATCGGTTAACCCATATATAAGTGAGGGGATGCAAGGAAGTAATTGCATACGGGTATTATATATAATTTTATAGTTATAAGAATAAATTAAATATCACCTTGGTGTAGTGTTAAAAAGAACCAAGGATCAATACTAGGTCAAAGGTAGATCATAAATATATAAATAATAAACCAGTCACAGTGTATTTTTTTTTTTTATATAAACCAGACATTCTCTTCTGTTATTATACATACTATTCCACCCCTCAATGTGAGCCGGTGGAGAGTCCGTTCATAAAGAACATTTTAAGTTAAATTAAGTTTCTAATACACGCCTTGTTTTATAGGGACGGGGTGAGTGTGGAGGGAACCACATTCAAAATGCCCGCCAGGAAATATTTCTTATGTTAGCCACTCCTGATTGGTGGACGGCAGTCCGACGCCGTGCATCTGCGCATCACCCACGCGCATGCCCGGAGGCGACAGAAGAGAGCAGAGAAGAACCACACCGCAGCGAAGACACACCTGTTAGTGACGCCTTCTGGACATTGGTCATCCAGCACCTCGTATTGGCCAGCTACCATTGACCCTCGCCCATCCTCGCCCCTGAGAAGCCGTCGTATTGCTTCAGCCCGCCCCGAGAAGACTCGAGAAGTTGGCACTGATGTTTGCCGCCCCCACCCCCGGCTCGCCGAGGCCACATCACTGGCCAGTGTTGGAAGGTGGAACACTCACCTGGTCTGAGCTCTGGCTAGTTTTGTACATGGTGTTGTGTTTGAGAACTTTGTATCAACATTTATGTTAAGCCGATGATGCCAGTGATGCATTACCAAGGTGATGGGTCAGGAGGACCAGTGTATTTCACAGTGGCATCTTTTTTGGAACTGTGGTTGGTGACTTTTGTGTGTCAAGCTGTTGTTGACTGCTGGGGGGAGGGGGGGGCGGATCTTGCCCGTTCCTAGACGACTTAGTGTTGTGGGCAGGAGAAGACATGACTGAGATTTTGGATGTCCTTATTGAGATTTGACCCCCCCCCCCCACCCCATCAGTGCTATCTGATGCACCTTCATCACCTTCAGTGATTAAGTGCTTAATTGCACACTAGTTTCTTTATCAGCCACCTTACCCTGTCAGAGTAAATGAGACAAATGTATGTGAATGCATGTGTGTGTGTGTGTGTATATATGTATGTATATGTGTGTGTATGTATATGTATGAGTATAAAGTATATATGGAAGCTGATCAGAATTACATTTCACCTTTGTGAATGTACATTAATGACACTATGTAAAAGACACATCAAACACTTTATGTAGGGCATACGTAAATCTGTGTATCTATGTATTTACGTATGTAGGTTAGCTTAGCATTTTAAAAGCACCGAATCGCCTTCTGTGGTTGAGTGTTCAATAAACCCTTGAACTATATGTTTAACACTTCTCTAACCCTGTCCATGGAGGACAGAAGAAAATGTATATATGCTGGTTAGCATTATAAATGTGTGGCCACGTCTGTGGTAGAAAAAAAAAGTGCTATCTGTCACCCCCGCACCTTGTTAAGACCTTAAGGCCAGCAAGGAACCTCATAAGTGCTATTATGAGTTTTGTTCTGGGTGAATTTGTATGAATATATTATGGTGTCATGCTTATAATTTTGTCCCCAGTCAACTGGTAACTTTTGTTGGACTTTTTCTTATCATCTAGACGTAACTATTGTAGGCCAGGAGGCTCTTGGTAATTTGTGTAAGGCACTACGCCGCCAGGGAGGCTCTGGGGGTTCATGACACGACAATCCCCACCACTCATCATTTCTCATGCTTCAGGGCAAACTGGGACATGTTCAAACAACACATTGATGATACTAATCTCACTTATGAATACAATGACAAACATCACACTGACAGTGACACACAAGCACACAACATACAAGACACCATCATACATGCAGCAAACATCACCATTCCTAACACAACACACAAACCACATTTCACTTGTCAACCCTTCCGTTCTCACTAAACGCCTCCTAGCTTACAAACACTCTCGAGTCCTACACAACACACATCGCTAGGGACAAGTACTCTGGGACCTCACAACACTAAAAACCCACATCCTCAACAGCCTAGAGTAAGACCACACAAAACACTGGAAACACCTCATTGAACAATCAGAACAACACAGAACACTGACACAACAGGAATTCTGGACACAAATCAAACGCTTACAAGGATCAGTTCATACATCATTTAAATACCTTCTTCAAAATAACAAAATCGCCGAACCTGACGAAGTACTTAACATTTTCAAACACCATTGGGAACGCATTTTTCATCCCCTTCCTCCTGAACCAACTGCCCTTCCCAACACTGAAGTAGTAGAAGACTGGGCACACCAAACCAGACGTGAAACCACACCTGACGACCTCATCCACCTTGACAACCTCAACTCTCACACTGAACTACAGACTCCGCTGACTCCAGCAGGTGTCAAGACAGCTCTCATGGGCACTCGTCGCAGCGCCCCTGGTGCGTCTGACATTGGACACACCCTCCGACAATTACCTGCTTCTATCATTGCTGCTGTCACTAGCTTATTCACCCTCCTTCTTGCCTCTGGTTATTTTCCTCTCACCGTCAACTCTGCCACTGCTGTTCTCACTCCATAACCTGGGAACCTCACACTGACCCAAACACTACAGACCCATCAGCCTTCTAGACACACTTGGCAAAGTCTTTGAAAGGCAAGTTAGCATGAGACTCACAACGCACCTGGCAGACAACGCACCTGGAAGACAACGCACCTGGAAGACAACGCACCTGGCAGACAACGCACCTGGAAGACAACGCACCTGGAAGACAACGCACCTGGAAGACAACGCACCTGGAAGACAACGCACCTGGAAGACAACGCACCTGGAAGACAATGACTTACTATTAAACAGTTTGACTTCCGGCCTCACCGGTCCACACTTGACGCCTTAAATATCATGACCAATTACATCAGCATCAACCATCACTAAAGGCTTAGGAGCGCACTCATCACTAAGGACGTTGAGAAGGCCTTTGACACTGGCATGACGGCCTCAAATTATGCAAACAACTTTAATCTTCCCCATTATCACCACTAAACTTCTTGCTAACTACTTAGACAATAGGACAATGAGGATTAAGTTCATCCAACAACACACTAATTACTTCATATTACATGCCAGTGTTCCTCACGGCTCTGTCCTTGCCTGACACTTTACACCCTAAGCATTACTGCCATTCCTGACCCTATTCATTGCACCATATTAACTATATGCTATGCTGATGATGTCTCTCACATCACGTCTGCATGTCTCTCACCTGATCACGGAAAGCACAACAACAACTTTATGTAGTAACAGAATGGGAGTATCACTGGCGCATTATAACCAACTTCAACAACTAAAAAGTCCCCTACTTCTCTGTAAAGGAACTGCACACCCTATTCCAGTTCAACTCTATTCATTCTTCCTTAATCCTACTAACATTTCTGTATCTTGTTCCTCTTGGCCTCACACTTTATCAACAATTACTCTTTCACACACACACATTGCACAGAAACATGCAATAGTTCACCAAGCCATGAACAAATTATACAGACTTACATTTGCCAAACCTGATACTAAAACGCACCACTATAAAGCACTTACTAGACCACTCCTAACATATGCTCCACTTCTCTCTCCTCAGCGGCAGCAACTAATAAACTAAATCTCCAGAGAATACAAAACAGAGCACTTAGATGTATTCCCAACACTTGTCAGGAAGAGTTCAATACCAGCGAAAGTCTTCACGAGAGTACCAACATTCCTGCCCTCAATGTCTACTGGAAAACTTTACTAGACAAACAACTTGACAGACTGCTCTCTTATCACCAACAACACATTGACTTTCTCTTACACTCTCTTAGACACCCACGGAACACACACGATCTCTACTCTACCATCCATCCTCCTCCACCTCCTAACTCTGTATTTCGTTAGTCTTTAGCTCTCAACACCTAGTATCTACCAAAATGTTCAGCTCTCAACACCCAGCACAAGCATGACGGCCATCCATGAAGTTCAGCATTAACTGTGGCGGGACACGTGTTGGGGTGGTGGGACACGTGTTGGGGTGGTGGGACACGTGTTGGGGTGGTGGGACACGTGTTGGGATGGTGGGACACGTGTTGGGGTGGTGGGACACGTGTTGGGGTGGCGGGACACGTGTTGGGGTGGTGGGACACGTGTTGGGGTGGTGGGACACGTGTTGGGATGGTGGGACACGTGTTGGGGTGGTGGGACACGTGTTGGGGTGGTGGGACACGTGTTGGGGTGGCGGGACACGTGTTGGGGTGGTGGGACACGTGTTGGGGTGGTGGGACACGTGTTGGGGTGGTGGGACACACACCTAGCCCGGCGCCCACTGTGACACACCCAGCCCGGCGCCCACTGTGACACTCCCAGCCCGGCGCCCACTGTGACACACCCAGCCCGGCGCCCACTGTGACACACCCAGCCCGGCGCCCACTGTGACACTCCCTGCTCGGCGCCCACTGTGACACACCCAGCCCGGCGCCCACTGTGACACTCCCTGCCCGGCGCCCACTGTGACACCCCCAGCCCGGCGCCCACTGTGACACACCCAGCCCGGCGCCCACTGTGACACACCCAGCCCGGCGCCCACTGTGACACTCCCAGCCCGGCGCCCACTGTGACACTCCCAGCCCGGCGCCCACTGTGACACTCCCAGCCCGGCGCCCACTGTGACACACCCAGCCCGGCGCCCACTGTGACACACCCAGCCCGCCGCCCACTGTGACACTCCCAGCCCAGCGCCCACTGTGACACACCCTGCTCGGCGCCCACTGTGACACTCCCAGCCCGGCGCCCACTGTGACACTCCCAGCCCGGCGCCCACTGTGACACTCCCAGCCCGGCGCCCACTGTGACACTCCCAGCCCAGCGCCCACTGTGACACACCCAGCCCGGCGCCCACTGTGACACACCCAGCCCGGCGCCCACTGTGACACACTCAGCCCGGCGCCCACTGTGACACACCCAGCCCCGCGCCCACTGTGACACTCCCAGCCCGGCGCCCACTGTGACACTCCCTGCCCGGCGCCCACTGTGACACTCCCAGCCCGGCGCCCACTGTGACACACCCAGCCCGGCGACCACTGTGACACACCCAGCCCGGCGCCCACTGTCACACTCCCAGCCCAGCGCCCACTGTGACACACTGTTACGAACCCGGATCCAGCGTCCGAGCCCGGAGCAGTGACGACCGCGCCATCTGTGGGTCAGCTCCCGAAACCCCCTTCAAACGGACGACGACACCTGGTGAGGATGACGTGTACTGGCCACAAGGGCCAGTTTCCAGTCCCGTTCAGCGCTCAACACAGCCGCTGCTGACCTCTGGTGAGGTGGTGCTCAGACACCAGCGCCATCTATGGAGTGGATAGGTGGGCGTTTGTGCCTGAGCCTGTAAGTGAGGTGCCTTAGTGTGTCCCAGTTATTGATGACGTGTCTGCTTACAGAGTCGACCTGGGACTGCTGTGATGGAAGTTGAGTCAGTTTACCCAAGGCAGCCGTCCCCATATCTTGTGCTTTGCTGTAGCAGCTGTGAAGTCGTCCCCCGGAAGAACACTGTGGTGTTACCCTGCCAGTGAAGAGGCAGTTGAAAGGATCGTCGTTCCCGGGACCGACTGCTGGAGACGTTTATCCACTGGGGTATTGAGGACAGGAGAGTGATTTGTGGCATCACACGAGGCTCCTGTCTAGGGCGTTACCCTTATATCGTTCGTGGAGTGGCCTGACCAGCCTTGCTGATCCGGAACCTACCAGCAGACCTGCTGGACGTGTGGTTGACGGCTCCACGGCGGTGCCCCCAGTGGACCTGTGTTTTGGCTGGCCTGTGTTTGGGGTAGACTCAGCTTGGTCGAAGGATTCGTCAAGGGACCACGAAAGCACCGAGGACTCAGCACCGAGAGTCGGCATCCAGAGTCTTCAGCAGAAGACCACTGTGTATTTCCCCTGTACAGTGTTAATACCCCTCCCCCTGTGCACTCTTTTATATATTTATTTATTTGGTGATGGTAAATTATAGTATTAGGTTCTTAACTTTCTTTCCCTTCCCCCCTTTAATTTTCTTGCGTCACGGATCACATCCCTTGAAATCCACTACTGGCTTGGGGTCGGATACTATTTCCTCATAACATCAGAGTAAGAACCCCGTTGCGTCCCGAGAGGGCCGTAACATAATTGGCATCCCCAGCGGGATCCGTCCCCTTGTTAAGTATGTTTGACAGGGGTGGTGAAGTGGCGTAATCCCTGTATATAATTCCCCCTGTGTGATGATTGTGACGTTATACGTCCTGTGCGGTGCTCAAGAGTGAATAAGTGCAATATTGTGCAGTGCGGTGCTCGCTGTGACTAAGCGATTAAGTGCAATATTGACTAGCGTGGTGCTCAGTGATTCAGTGCAATATTGTAGAGTGAAGGGTTCGCCGTGATTAAGTGCAATATTGCGTAGTGCGGTGCCCGAAGTGATTACGTGCAATATTGGCAAGTGCAGTGTTTGGTGCGATAAAGTGCAATATTGGCGTAGAACAGTGCTTGGTACATTAAGTGTTAACGTGTAAGCAGTGTGTTAAGTGCTAGTTGAGTGTTCCATCGGTGACAATGGCAGAAAAAGCTACCATCGATGAACTGGACGAGGTTCAGGCTTTTCTGAACAGAGAGGACTGTCTTGCCAGATTAAAATATCTGAGCAAACCGGAACTTGGGCTAATGAGCGCCTACCTGGAGATCAAGATCCGTGCCAGTGATTCCCGTGTGGAGATCTTGTCCAAGGTTAACCGGCATTTGAAGGCAGAGAAACAGGAAGGCGAGACTCCTAGTATAAGGGAAGGTGAGGAAATAGCTTCCATTGAACAGGAAGGTAAGAGCAGTGATGTCGAAAGTGATGAGAGTGAATTAAATATAAGTGTACTTACTGTGAAAATGCGTGAACTAGAGATCCATCGTGAAATAGAATGAAAAAAGCTAGAAATCGCTAAAGAAAGAGAAGAAGAAGCGAGAAAGAGAGAAGACAAGAAATTAGAAATGGAACGAGAGAGATTAGGAAAAGAATTAGAGAAAAGGCGTTTGGAATTAGAACGAGAAAGAGAAAAAGAAGAGCGAGAAAGAGAAGAGAAACGAGAAAGAGAAGAGCGAGAAAGAGAAGAGAAACGAGAAAGGGAAGAGCGAGAAAGAGAAGAGAAACGAGAAAGGGAAGAGCGAGAAAGAGAAGAGAGACGAGAGAGAGAAGAACGAGAAAGAGAGAGAGAAGAACGAGAAAGGGAAGAGAAACAGCGAGAGAGAGAAGAAAAGGAAAGACAGACAACATGAACTAGAAGTATTACGATTAGGCGGTGGTCGGAGGCCAACCACGGAAACCAGTAGTTTCGATCCGGTAAGAAACATCAAAATGGTCCCCAAATTCCATGAGAAGGAAGTGTCAAAGTTCTTTGCAGCCTTCGAGAAAATCGCTTCCTCTTTGGAGTGGCCAAGGGAGAATTGGGCCATCATGATACAGTCAGTCTTGACTGGGAAGGCCCAAATCGCCTACTCCACGTTATCCCTTGACGACTCCAGTGATTACGATAAGGTGAAGAAGGTTGTGCTCATGGCGTACCAATTGGTACCTGAGGCTTACAGGCAAAAGTTCAGAAACCTGAAAAAGACTTCAGAGCAAACGTTCACCTAATTCGCCACAATCAAGGAGCGACTTTTTCAGGAATGGTGTGCCTCTCGGAAGGTGGAGACCAAAGAAGACCTCGAGCAGCTTATACTGCTAGAGGACTTCAAGGATTGTTTGGCTGGAGACCTGAAGACGTACTTAGAGGAACAGCAGGTAGAGACCTTGAGTGCGGCAGCCACCATGGCTGAAGAGTATATCCTGACGCATAGGCCTTCTGCTAAGTACGTCCCAAGGCATTACCAACGCCGGTTGGATAAACCTCAGGACGAAGAAGAGACTCCCGTCCCACGAAGCGCTAAGAAGACGCCCCCAAGTAGTGCTCGAAGGATGAGTCCGAGCAGTCCTAAACACCGGAGTCCGAGGAGGAATGTGGTGTGCTGGACTTGTGGGCAGAAAGGGCATGTAGCTGCTATGTGCCGAGGCAGAAGAGGTGGTGGCGCACGTAGGGAAGTGATGATGATGAGCTGTGTTACACCACCAGCAGAAACCAGTCGACGACGACACAGGAAGGATCAAGTTTGTTCGCCCCTCACACTTCAAGCGGGTATGTAACGAGTGATCATACTGGTAGATCTGTTGTAGTGCTCAAAGATAGTGGAGCAGCCCAGTCCCTGATCGTGAAGAACTCGTTACCCGAGGGAGTAAGTGTGGACGGGAGACAACAGGTTGTCCTGTTTGGGTTTCCTAGGACGCAGTATATCACCCCTTGGTGCCGGTACATCTCGACTCGCCTTACTTCAGCGGCACATGTGCGTTGGCAGTAGTAGATACCCTCCCTGTGGCTGGGATTGACGTGGTACTAGCCAACGACTTGGTGACAGATTGGAGCATCAATCTTCCCAAGGTCGTGGACGAGTCGGCCGAAACAGCAAGGTCGGAGGTGACAACAGGCAGTGGTAATATCCAGGTAAAGACAGACCCGGATTTAAACATGTTTAATTTGTCCTCTCGCCCGCAGATCGACAGTATTCTAACAGTGTCTCCTGATTCGTCTCCCGATGAGGAACATGCGGTTACGATAGCAGAGGTAACTGAGCAGGAAGAGAGGCCTTGTGTGCAGGCACCCACGGTTACCAACGAGTCTGGAGCGAAGGCAGATGAGTACTTGCGGTATGGCATTGTACAGCGTTCATTGAACCGGCCAGAGATTCCCCAGACGTCAGAGGTATGTGAGGCATGTGCAAAGGTTCTAGAGCCCTCTTCAGTCCAAACCAGGCTAGTGGATATTGCCGGTTATGGACATAACAAGCTCATGAAACTTGTCCCTAAGGTAACCAAATGTTTCCTACCGGTATTTTGTTTTGTTCTCGTATGTGTTCTCTGTGTTCTCAGTAAGGATCAGTGGACGACCCGAAGGATGATGGCTCCCGTGAACATCGTGAAGAGATCCCAGGGATTAGCGACGTGCACTATGAGTGATGCAGTCGAAGAAGGGACCTGGAAGGTGATGGTTGATACAGGAGGTACGAGATACGATAATGTGAGTGACTGTTTCCGACAGGTTGGCACCCCCCGCGTGATAGCTGAGCCTCAATGCAGCGTTATGTGGAACGTTGGTCGACCTGACGGTGGCAGAGCGAATGCCATCTGCGACGTACGAACAGCCCCGTTGGGACTAGGTGTGGACCTAGTAGAGTATGCTGTAAGTACTGTTTTACCCGCTGTCGCTGTCATTCTGAATTATCAGACCCCTGTATTCCAGGTGCCCGACTCCCTGAAGGACCGCTGGATCGGTACCAGAAATGCCGTCTGTGTCCAGCCATCATCGGTGCCACAACATAGGGAAGTGTCGAGTCGCCCCAGATCGTGTCCACACCGATCCTTACTTGAGAGATGTGAGGTGATGCCCCTGCTTGACATCGCAGTGGAGATGTGGAAGATTACGCCAGGCAGGTCATTGCCTTCTATCTGCAAGTCCCCGTTGTGCCGGAATTGCCCAGTAGAAATGTTCTGTGGACAAGACAGCCTCATCACTCCAGTTCATAGTATAAGTGAGACCATTTGGAGTTGTGTCGCCGTACTAATTTGGATTGTGTTTCTTTTTATAGAACCCCAAACCAAATTCCTTTTGGTGGGGAGGTGTTACGAACCCGGATCCAGCGTCCGAGCCCGGAGCAGTGACGACCGCGCCATCTGTGGGTCAGCTCCCGAAACCCCCTTCAAACGGACGACGACACCTGGTGAGGATGACGTGTACTGGCCACAAGGGCCAGTTTCCAGTCCTGTTCAGCGCTCAACACAGCCGCTGCTGACCTCTGGTGAGGTGGTGCTCAGACACCAGCGCCATCTATGGAGTGGATAGGTGGGCGTTTGTGCCTGAGCCTGTAAGTGAGGTGCCTTAGTGTGTCCCAGTTATTGATGAAGTGTCTGCTTACAGAGTCGACCTGGGACTTGCTCTGATGGAAGTTGAGTCAGTCTACCCAAGGCAGCCGTCCCCATATCTTGTGCTTTGCTGTAGCAGCTGTGAAGTCGTCCCCCGGAAGAACACTGTGGTGTTACCCTGCCAGTGAAGAGGCAGTTGAAAGGATCGTCGTTCCCGGGACCGACTGCTGGAGACGTTTATCCACAGGGGTATTGAGGACAGGAGAGTGATTTGTGGCATCACACGAGGCTCCTGTCTAGGGCGTTACCCTTATATCGTTCGTGGAGTGGCCTGACCAGCCTTGCTGATCCGGAACCTGCCAGCAGACCTGCTGGACGTGTGGTTGACGGCCTCCACGGCGGTGCCCCCAGTGGACCTGTGTTTTGGCTGGCCTGTGTTTGGGGTAGACTCAGCTTGGTCGAAGGATTCGTCAAGGGACCACGAAAGCACCGAGGACTCAGCACCGAGAGTCGGCATCCAGAGTCTTCAGCAGAAGACCACTGTGTATTTCCCCTGTACAGTGTTAATACTCCTCCCCCTGTGCACTCTTTTATATATTTATTTATTTGGTGATGGTAAATTATAGTATTAAGTTCTTACCTTCTTTACCTTTCCCCTTTAATTTTCTTGCGTCACGGATCACATCCCTTGAAAGCCACTACTGGCTTGGGGTCGGATACTATTTCCTCATAACATCAGAGTAAGAACCCCGTTGCCTCCCGAGAGGGCCGTAACACACACCCTGCCCGGCGCCCACTGTGACACTCCCAGCCCGGCGCCCACTGTGACACTCCCAGCCCGGCGCCCACTGTGACACACCCAGCCCGGCGCCCACTGTGACACACCCAGCCCGGCGCCCAATGTGACACTCCCAGCCCGGCGCCCACTGTGACTCACCCTGCCCCCCGGCGCCCACTGTGACACACCCTGCCCGGCGCCCACTGTGACACACCCTGCCCGGCGCCCACTGTGACACACCCTGCCCGCGCCCACTGTGACACTCCCAGCCCGGCGCCCACTGTGACACTCCCAGCCCGGCGCCCACTGTGACACTCCCAGCCCGGCGCCCACTGTGACACACCCTGCCCGGTGCCCACTGTGACACACCCAGCCCCGCGCCCACTGTGACACTCCCAGCCCGGCGCCCACTGTGACACACCCGGCCCGGCGCCCACTGTGACACTCCCAGCCCGGCGCCCACTGTGACACTCCCAGCCCGGCGCCCACTGTGACACACCCGGCCCGGCGCCCACTGTGAAACTCCCAGCCCGGCGCCCACTGTGACACACCCAGCCCGGCGCCCACTGTGACACTCCCAGCCCGGCGCCCACTGTGACACTCCCAGCCCGGCGCCCACTGTGACACTCCCAGCCCGGCGCCAACTGTGACACATCCAGCCCGGCGCCCACTGTGACACACCCTGCCCGGCGCCCACTGTGACACACCCTGCCCGGCGCCCACTGTGACACACCCAGCCCGGCGCCCACTGTGACACACCCAGCCCGGCGCCCACATCGTTCACAGACAAACAGTTCCACAAGTGACCACTGAAGTAGTAGAAGACGAACAAGCCTCAGGAGATGAAGATGAAGAAACGGAAGAGGAAGATGTAGCAAAAGAGGAAGAAGAGGAGGAGGAAGAAGAAGAGGAGGAGGAAGCAGAGCACAAGCGAGGGGCAGGGGAAGCACACCAGATAAGGGAAGAGAAACCTGTACAAACAGCTAAGAAAAAAGGCCAGCAAAAGAAGCAGCCTGAAAGGTCACCATACCCCTTCAGAAACACCAAACACTAATGGGGATTACAATTATGCAAGTTAACATAAGGCACTTACATAAGGCACTTTTTCCACAACAAATATTTACTAGAGCTGGAAGCATGTAACTATCACCCTGAAATCATCCTATTAAACGAGACTTCTGCACGCCCAGACCAACACATTAAACTTCATGGATACACGACCACTGAAAGGAACTCTGGGCATAATAGAGGTGTTGCGGTGCTCATCAAGCTGGGCTGCTCCTTCACCAACATCTACCTCCAAGAAGAAAATGCCCCTAGCTGTGGAAATATGCTCCTTAGCTGTGGAAATATGCTCCCTATCTGTGGAAATATGCTCCTTAGCTGTGGAAATATGCTCCCTAGCTATGGAAATATGCTCCTTAGCTGTGGAAATATGCTCCCTAGCTGTGGAAATATGCTCCTTAGCTGTGGAAATATGCTCCCTAGCTATGGAAATATGCTCCTTAGCTGTGGAAATATGCTCCTTGGCTGTGGAAATATGCTCCCTAGCTATGGAAATATGCTCCTTGGCTGTGGTAATATGCTCCCTAGCTGTGGAAATATGCTCCCTAGCTATGGAAATATGCTCCCTAGCTATGGAAATATGCTCCCTAGCTGTGGAAATATGCTCCCTAGCTGTGGAAATATGCTCCCTAGCTGTGGAAATAGTCACGAATCATGGCCCACTTGGTATTTTAACTGCCTACATCCCCCCAGGCGAGCACGCCATCCCTTCGAGAGCCATTCACAAGGTGCTCAACAGAAATGTCCCAACGATCCTTGCAGGGGACTGGAATTTTTTATTATTATTAATACATTAGGTACATCAGCATTCGTGCAGCTACCCTAGACTATATGAAGGGGAGTACAGTGTGTCAAAAAGCTAGCTACGTCATGCTAAAAAATCCCCATCAGACAGGATGGTTAGTCATACAGAGGCATGTGATAAGCGGTCTGCACTGGCAGACTCTGGGTGCATTATGAGGATATCATCAACACAAGAGTGAATAAGGTAGCAGTGGTAATACAAGTCCCCATCTCACAGGATGGTTAGTCATACAGGGCCATGTGTTTAGTGGCCTGCACTGGCAAATTTTGGGTACACTGAGGATATCTTCAAGAACACGAGAGTGAATAAAGTAATTGCAAAGCTCCAGGTACCTCATGCCAACGGGTCTGAATGGTCTAATAACTGGGCATTCGGTGATTATTATAGACTGTGGGTTGGTTGGTGTTGTCGTCGTTGATCCTTCTCTATGGACAACCCAACCCACAACTCGGCAGAGTGCTTATACTAGGAGATCACCCTTGGCGCTTCTGGCTCTTGGAGAGGGGCTCAACGTCACACGTTTAGGGGATGCGGCTCCAACACTTAGCCTCGTTGTCACGTGCACACACCCACTCGAGCCGCTGTGACTCCCCACTCTCTCCTTATGAGATATGATCTCCTCAATCCCCTATGACTTACTAGTATTACCTCCTACCCTGTCCACGGCAGTGGTTCTTGGTTCTTTCTCTCTCTCTCTCCTTCTTTACTACCTCCTGGGAAGCCTCACTAGGACAAGGGCAAACACCAGCAAATTGTGACACATTTACTGGACAAAGCACATACACGATACATACACACATATAATAATAATGAATCCTATACTCTATAATATCACAATCAGGTTGCACTCCAACACCATCAGAACTCTATTATCAGCTTATCAAGTGGTATCCTATCTCCTGGTTCACCACCTGATACTATCAACCTCCTCAAGTTGATCAAGCCTACATACACTGTTGCACCATCAGCAAGATAACATATATATAGAAAATCAGCATTTGAATGCAATAACATATACCAGTATAAATGTTCATTGATACTTCAGTATAAAAAACTCCTTGACATAAGAATGCCAACAGTCACTCACCTCTCACTGCGTCTTGCACGCTAATGACAACCAAACACTATCAACTCCCTATAAGTAATCCACCAGAACTTCCCCTTCCACCTCTGGAAGTTCACTACCCTAATATCCTTAGGTTCTTCCGGGCTTCACTACCAGGATCCTCTGCAGCTCCTCCAGGCTGCTATCATGAAGTTTCCTTGAGCAACTACGGTGCTTCACCCTTCTGCTAGGGTCCTCCACAGCTCTCTTGGCTGCTACACCATGAAGTTTCCCCGAGCAACTATGGTGCTTCTCCACCTCTACAGAAGCACGTGACACTCCTCTTCACTGCTGCTTCTCCTCACAGCTCGAGGTCCTCTGCTCCACTACCTTGGAGTCTCATCAGCTACTTCATCTGCTGGCTTCGAAGTTCTCAGCAACTTCTTCCCCAAAAGACAAACCTGCAACCCATCGACACTCCAATAAAATGTTCCCCTTTAACACATAAACAAAAATAACCACACAATATGCTTGCCTCAAACCTCTATCTGTTCTCTACATACAGTGAGAGTGGACTCCCCCGTTTTGGGCGGGTCCATACTCCACCTCGCCTGGCGGCGGTCCTCACTCGCTGGGAGGGTCTTCCTCCGTCAAGAGCCAGGCTCCCTCAGTCGTCCGCCAGCGCTCAGAGGGGGCGGACGTCGCTCCGTGCTCCTCCCTCTTCACTCTCCTATTTCAGGCTTTCTGCCTTATTAAAACATGTCTAACTTATAAATAAACATTGCTACGTCGCTGGGCACACGACCAACTACAAGATCACTATGAACTGGCGTATATCGTGCTTACCACAGATTAACTGATCGAGGGCGCTTTTCCTCTGACGGCGTCTGGTCAGGGCGCTCCACACAGCCCACGAAAATGCCTCTGAGTAGCTTATTAAACTCTGCTCGTCGACCAGGACTTGATACCACAACGTTCCCAGCTCGGTTCCACAGCTGGCACGTCTACACACTTCTCTTCTCTTCGAGATATATCACTAGGGGTTCCCTTCTGGCGGGAGCTCAAATGGAGCGCGGCTTCCCCCTGCGATGTCTGGCACTCAAGTGAGGTCAAGGTCCTCCGGAAGCGAGCCTCACGCCTCCAGCAAAATGTCCACATCTCCTCGCCAGTCATTTATCTGTTTTCTTCTTCATTGCCCATGATCTCAAACTGTTATACATATCCAAGCAACTATTTTACATATGCGTTATCACTCAATATTCGCTAGACCTTCTAATCAGGTCAGGCTTGACGAATAACTCTCAAGGAGGGAGACTCGTTTCTCCTGTAGGCTGAGATCATAACACTCCCCTCCCCTTATTTTTGAGAGTTATTCTAGTGGCTAGGCTCGAGATAACGCATCAGCCACTACATTGTCTCGCCCTCTTATGTGCGTTATCACCAGGTCATACTCTTGGAGCGATAAAAACCATCTGGTTAATCTCTGGTTTGCATGCTTCATTTTCTTCAGGAAAACTAGGGGATTATGGTCTGTATACACCGTCACTGGGTGTCCCCCCCACTCACATACACTTCAAAATGTTTCAATGCCATCACCAGGGCCAAAGTCTCTTTCTCGACTGTACTGTACGACCTCTGGTGCTTAACGAACTTCTTCGAGAAGAAGGACACGGGGCGGTAAATTCCATCATTCTGCTGCGTCAGTACAGCTCCGGCCCCTATATCACTGGCATCTACAAATAACGTAAACGGCGCTTCAAAATCTGGCGACACTAGTACAGGTGCCTCAGTCAACAGTCTTTTGGTCTTCTCAAACGCTTCTTGTGCTGTTCCATTCCACTCCCACTTCTTGCTCTTTGATAGCAAACTCGTCATAGGAGCGGCTACGGTGGAGAAATTTTCACAGAACTTCCGGTAATACCCAATCATACCGAGGTATCTCAACAATTCTTTCTTACTCCTGGGCACCGGGAAGTTGTCAATGGCCTCCACCTTTGTTCTTACCGGAGCAACCTCGCCTTGCCCTACTATATATCCAAGGTACTCCAGGCGGGCTCTCCCGAACTCGCTTTTTGCCAAGTTGATCGTCATGTTGGCCTTCTCCAACCGATCGAACAAATCTAAAAGTCGATCCACGTGATCCTTCCAGGAATCAGCGAACACCACAATATCATCGATGTACACTGCACATCCAGTCGCGCCTTGTAATACCTGATTCATTACTCGTTGAAAACAACTACCACTATTCTTCATTCCGAACGGCACCACTTTATATTGGTACAAGCCGTCGGGTGTCACGAACGCTGAGATCCTCTTGGCCTCCTCAGACAGGGGAATCTGGTAGTATCCCTTCAACAGGTCTATCTTCGAGACATACCGTGCACTCCCAATCCGATCTATGCAATCGTCAATGCGCGGTATCGGAAACGAGTCAGCGACCGTGAGTGCATTCACTTTCCTATAATCGGTACAGAACCGGTACGTGCCGTCACTCTTCTTCACGAGGAGGCACGGCGAACTCCAGTCACTGTCGCTAACCTCTGCCAAGTCGTTATCTAGCAGATACTTCACTTCTGCTCTCATTGCCGCTGCTTTCTCCGGGTTAACTCTGTAAGGGTGCTGCTTGATGGGCTCAGCACTCCCTACATTCACTTCGTGCACCGTTCCGCGGTGTCTTCTAGGCACGTCCGTGAATAACGACTTATTCCTCCGTAGGATCTCCACTAGCTCCTGTCGTTGGTCATCCTCCAAATGACCCAGACGCTCACCTATCTTGGCCAGGCTTTCTGTATTTGATATCTTCGCGCCATCGGCCTTCTCTAACTTACAGTTCTCCTCTTCTATCCCTTTTCCGTCTCCTCCACACAGCACCGTCGCCTGCAATGGGGTTTCCATCGGTTCTTCATCGCCTAGAGGCTTATCTCTGTCATAGTACCTCTTTATCATGTTCACGTGGCAAACCTGTGACTTCCTCGGACGATCTGGCATGTGGATTACATAATTCACATCCCCTAATGCCTTCTGGATGGTATATGGTCCACAAAATCTCGACTCGTATATACTTCCTTTTACCGGTAGCAGGACTAACACCTGATCTCCTTCTTGAAATTTCCTGCCCTTCGCCTTCCTGTCGTGGTACCTTACCATCTCTGCCTGGGATGTCCTCAAATTTTCCTTGGCCAAATCTCTGGCCCTAGAGAGTCGCTCTCTAAAAGTCTTCACATATTTTCCCACGTCCACCTTAGGCCTATCCACGGTGAGCTGCTCCTTCAGCGCGCCCACTGGGCTCCTCACGGAGTGTCCGTACACCAGTTGAAATGGGGTGAATCCGAGTGATTCTACTACCGCATCCCTGATGGCGAACAACACGGATGGTAATGCCTCGTCCCAACTACTCCCTTCCTCAGCGCAGTATATCCTCAACAAGCTCTTTAGCGTTCCATGGAAACGCTCCAATGCTCCCTGCGACTGAGGGTGATACGGTGACGAGCGCACTTGCTCTACTCTCCATCCTTTCACAGTTTCCCTAAACAACTTCGACTGGAAGACACTCCCCTGGTCCGTCTGGATAACCTTGGGCATTCCTACCCACGCAATGTAGTTCTGTAGTCTATCCAGAACGGCTCTCGACGTCACTCTTCTCAGGGGGATTGCTTCAGGGAAACGGGTGGCCGTGCACATTATGGTCAGTAAGTACTCGTGGCCTTTTCTGGTCCTCGGCAACGGACCTACACAGTCTATCAAGACTCTCTCAAAAGGCTCGCCAAATGCCGGTATGGGCTTTAAGGGTGCCTTTGGTATAGCCGGAGCCGGCTTACCTGCACGTTGGCACGCCAAACATGTCCTACAATATTTCTTTACCTCCTTCCACACGTTCGGCCAGTAGAAGTGCTCCTGCACCTTATTTAAGGTCTTCTTCACCCCAAGTGCCCTGCCATATCTACGGAGTGGGCTAGTTCTAACACAGCCGCCCTAAACTCCTTCGGCACTAACACTTGGTGCTTCTCCAACCATACCTTATCTGCGCCGGCTTTGTCCGGTCGCCATTTCCTCATTAGTACATCATCGTCCAAGTAGTAATACACGGGGGACTCCGGACATGAATTTCCCCCTTTTGCCTCCCTGATTAGATCTATAAACTCCTCTTTCTGAGCCCTAATCAGGTCCGCTCGGTTCACGCTGAACTTTTCAGGTAGGGTCATTTTCACTTCCTGTCTCCTCGAATCCTCATTCTTCTGAGCTCGATCTTCGTCGAACAGCCCAGACATGTCCATGTTGACCTCCTCCCTTGGTGGAGTCGACACTGCCATATCATCTCCAATGTCTTCCTCGGCGGCTACGTCCGACTCTGTCACTACACAGGCCGGGTATACGATGACTTGACTGTCCTCTGCCTCATTTCAAGGATGCTGGCTAGATCTATCTTGTCCGGCGTTCCACTTGTACCGCGGTCCTTCTGGTTCACCTCCGGCACAGCTTTTACTATCAGCTCTGGCAGCACCTTGGACCCACACAAGTCGTTCCCCAGGATCACTTGGACTCCTGGAACAGGTATGTTGGGGCACACTCCCAACATCACCTCCGCCGACAAATAATCTGACTTCAACTGGACAGCACACACGGGCATGTCACTCTTAGACAACAACCCATGAACCTTTATCCTCCTACTGCCAGCTAACAGTCGATCATTTCTTATTAGGCCTCTCAGAATCAAGCTCTGATTGGCTCCAGTATCCCTGAGGATACTAACCTCCACCTCGGGTTGACCTTCTATGCCGACCCAACCTTTACTAATGAACGGCCTATACCGCTCGTTCATCAAATCTACCTTCTGTGGTTTGTCTTGTTGTACATCAACGTACTTCTTCCGGGGATCACATGTCGTCAGGGCCACGACTCTCTTGCCCTGCCGACAATCTCGCATCATGTGACCTGATCTGTTGCACTTGTAGCATCTCATTTGGGAGAAATCTCTCCTATACGCCCCCGAGTGGCTCTGACTCTGCCCACTCGTATTGGAGTTCCTCGGGCCAGATGTACTACTCATACTCTGTGGAGCTTCATTGGACTCTTGTCTCCTCTGCACATTTTTATTTTCCTGCTTACCTCCAGCAGGCGGACTCGGCAACTTTCCTTCCTGGGGCTTAAAACTAGCTGGTCTGCTTGTCTGCCCCCCAAAACTTCTTCCTCCCCAGACTCCACTGGGTCTGCTATTGCTGCGTCTCGCCTCGCTTCTTACTCTGTTCTCTCTTAAGCTCTTGTATGCTTCAGTAATCATATCCGCCCTATCTGCGGCATCTTTCACCTCCTTTATCCTTGCTTCTTGGATCTTGAACTTTGTTTCGGGATGCATCATCTCCAAGAACTTCTCCATGACCATCAGTTGCTTCAGGTCAGCGTAAGATCCAACTCCAGCAGCCTCAATCCACTTCTGGAATCGTCTTTCCAGATCCCTTGCTGTCTCAGCAAACGTACATGCTCCAACTTTCACCATCTCTCTGAAACGCTTTCTATAAGCTTCTGGGGTTAACTGAAACGAGCGCAATATGCTGCTCTTTACCGTGGCATAATCCTGGCACTCTTCCAGTGACAATTGGGTGTATGCCTCCCTGGCTGCACCGGTCAATCTTAACTGGACCAGCTGGGCCCATTCCTCCTGTGGCCACTCCTTGATACTGGCTACTTTTTCAAAGTGCTCGAAAAAGCTCTCTGCCTCTTCGGGAACAAACAAGGGAATGTCCTTCTCCCTAACCCTAACATCTGGTGGGTGTGATACCTGGGTGGTGCTCTCTGGCAACCCATGTTCAATCCTTTGCTCAGCCAAGGTTCTATTCGCTTCTATCTGCATTTGTTTTGTTCTCTCTTTTTCTTTTTCGACTTGGGCTTTTTCTTTCTCCTGTTCCAACTCCAGTTCCCTTACTCTGGTTTTCTCTTTTTCTTTCTCCACCTCTAGTCTTGCTTTCTCTTTTTCTATTTCCAGTCTGGTTTTTTCTTTTTCCTTCTCTGCTTCATTTTTCATCTGGAGTTCTAATTTCATCTTTTCCAGCTGGAACTGTCTCTCCTTGTCCTCTCGTTGTTGCTGCATCTGGAGCTCTAACTGGAATCTCTCCAAGCTCCTATTTCGGCTACTCCTGCTACTGCGGCTACTCTTGCTGCTCCTACTCGATCCCTGGGATCTCACTTCATCCTGCCCATCATCCTCCTTTCCACTTTCAGCTCCTTTTTGGGCTCCTTGCTCTGCCGCTTCATTTTTGGCTCTTAACTGCCTCAGGATCTCATCCTTCATCCCAGCTACTTTAGATGCTTTCAACCTAAGGCCACATTTTTCTGCTATTTGTTTCAATTGATCCCTCGTGCAACCTTCCAAGTCCTCAGGCTTGCCTGACTCCACAAACGCTTGCACCTTATCCATCTTTGTCCTGTGAGTCTTCCCAAGAGAGAGAGTATACACCTGCGGTCACACAGTTTATCTCAGCAGGGGTGTACAAATCCACTCTTGGACAGGGTGTGGGTGTGTCAGTTCACTCTCCCGGACACAGGCCCCCAATTTATTATAGACTGTGGGTTGGTTGGTGTTGTCGTCGTTGATCCTTCTCTATGGACAACCCAACCCACAACTCGGCAGAGTGCTTATACTAGGAGATCACCCTTGGCGCTTCTGGCTCTTGGAGAGGGGCTCAACGTCACACGTTTAGGGATGCGGCTCCAACACTTAGCCTCGTTGTCACGTGCACACACCCACTCGAGCCGCTGTGACTCCCCACTCTCTCCTTATGAGATATGATCTCCTCAATCCCCTATGACTTACTAGTATTACCTCCTACCCTGTCCACGGCAGTGGTTCTTGGTTCTTTCCCTCTCTCTCTCCTTCTTTACTACCTCCTGGGAAGCCTCACTAGGACAAGGGCAAACACCAGCAAATTGTGACACATTTACTGGACAAAGCACATACACGATACATACACACATATAATAATAATGAATCCTATACTCTATAATATCACAATCAGGTTGCACTCCAACACCATCAGAACTCTATTATCAGCTTATCAAGTGGTATCCTATCTCCTGGTTCACCACCTGATACTATCAACCTCCTCAAGTTGATCAAGCCTACATACACTGTTGCACCATCAGCAAGATAACATATATATATAGAAAATCAGCATTTGAATGCAATAACATATACCAGTATAAATGTTCATTGATACTTCAGTATAAAAAAACTCCTTGACATAAGAATGCCAACAGTCACTCACCTCTCACTGCGTCTTGCACGCTAATGACAACCAAACACTATCAACTCCCTATAAGTAATCCACCAGAACTTCCCCTTCCACCTCTGGAAGTTCACTACCCTAATATCCTTAGGTTCTTCCGGGCTTCACTACCAGGATCCTCTGCAGCTCCTCCAGGCTGCTATCATGAAGTTTCCTTGAGCAACTACGGTGCTTCACCCTTCTGCTAGGGTCCTCCACAGCTCTCTTGGCTGCTACACCATGAAGTTTCCCCGAGCAACTATGGTGCTTCTCCACCTCTACAGAAGCACGTGACACTCCTCTTCACTGCTGCTTCTCCTCACAGCTCGAGGTCCTCTGCTCCACTACCTTGGAGTCTCATCAGCTACTTCATCTGCTGGCTTCGAAGTTCTCAGCAACTTCTTCCCCAAAAGACAAACCTGCAACCCATCGACACTCCAATAAAATGTTCCCCTTTAACACATAAACAAAAATAACCACACAATATGCTTGCCTCAAACCTCTATCTGTTCTCTACATACAGTGAGAGTGGACACCCCCGTTTTGGGCGGGTCCATACTCCACCTCGCCTGGCGGCGGTCCTCGCTCGCTGGGAGGGTCTTCCTCCGTCAAGAGCCAGGCTCCCTCAGTCGTCCGCCAGCGCTCAGAGGGGGCGGACGTCGCTCCGTGCTCCTCCCTCTTCACTCTCCTATTTCAGGCTTTCTGCCTTATTAAAACATGTCTAACTTATAAATAAACATTGCTACCGTCGCTGGGCACACGACCAACTACAAGATCACTATGAACTGGCGTATATCGTGCTTACCACAGATTAACTGATCGAGGGCGCTTTTCCTCTGACGGCGTCTGGTCAGGGCGCTCCACACAGCCCACGAAAATGCCTCTGAGTAGCTTATTAAACTCTGCTCGTCGACCAGGACTTGATACCACAACGTTCCCAGCTCGGTTCCACAGCTGGCACGTCTACACACTTCTCTTCTCTTCGAGATATATCACTAGGGGTTCCCTTCTGGCGGGAGCTCAAATGGAGCGCGGCTTCCCCCTGCGATGTCTGGCACTCAAGTGAGGTCAAGGTCCTCCGGAAGCGAGCCTCACGCCTCCAGCAAAATGTCCACATCTCCTCGCCAGTCATTTATCTGTTTTCTTCTTCATTGCCCATGATCTCAAACTGTTATACATATCCAAGCAACTATTTTACATATGCGTTATCACTTCAATATTCGCTAGACCTTCTAATCAGGTCAGGCTTGACGAATAACTCTCAAGGAGGGAGACTCGTTTCTCCTGTAGGCTGAGATCATAACAGTGATGTAGTGCGGGAGATCATGCCACAGTTCCTGCTCACAGAGTTTGCAACTGGAGTGCTCATGATTAGGAGACCCGTCACCTGCAGCCACCTGCCACAGGTAACGGTAACCCAACCTGATCCTGGCAACCACTGTGTCGCACAGTCTAGTGGACGTTTTGTGCTGTCCATAGATGTAGGTTTCAGATCTGAACAAATCATAGCTTTTCATACTAGTGCTTTCAGGTCGTTGGGAGTCAGTAATTTTTTTCCTATCAGACCTGAGTGTTTGGACCAATACAGTTTTGACTTTCCCCTTTCCCCAATACAGGGGACTTTAATGCACACCATGCAGCAGTATTTTTCAATGACACCAATGGACGAGATGACATCAAAGGACGACTATTATATAACCTCATGACAGCGAGGAACTTAACCTTCTTGGGTCCCTACTTTAAAAGTAACCAAGTAACCCTACTTGGTGGTTACCTTTGTAGGTAACCACCAAGGAAAACCTGATATTATACTGACGAATGTTGAATGCAATATCTTTCACAGTAGAATACTCCCAGGTAATGATGTGGGTTCAGATCACATACCTGTTATTCTCCTCCAAACATCTGCCTTTAGAATTCTAGGACGCGCTAGACCCAAACTAAACCACACTTCGACTTCGCCCATATATAGAGTTCCTTGGCACTGATCCAACCGCTGATCTTGACAACCAACCGGTCCAGGACATTGACACAGTAATTACCTCCATACATACTCGCATCACTGAAACAACTATGGCCAATTGTGACCTAACTAACACCAGAATAATTCAGCAATACAAACCGACCAGAGAGATCAAGGATAAAATGAGGCATTACCAACAAGAATGTGTGAGGCGCCTACGCACAGGCCAGCCATCCCTCCATATCATTCAGTCCCTCAGACGTGAAGTCTTAGGCCTCACGCTCCTACACAAACGTCATATTTGGGGTACACTAATCAAGCAAGCGAACCAGTACAAGAGAGAACCTGCCAGAGTCTGGGGAAAGATCAGACAACTCCTAGGATCGTCTAAGACGCCACTGTCGCGCCTCAGCTATACATATACTGATGACAACAACGAGGTAATAGCCACCAGAGTGGAAGATGCACACCTGCAGGCTAATCTCAGGGGATTAGTTTGGGAGGAAATCTTTACAGAAAACAACAGCCAGAATAACAATGACAACCACCATACAATCGACCAATGGGTTGCTGAAAATGTAGAGAACCTGTCTAGCAGGCCTCTAGTGGACACCGCACTCCTTGATCCTGACCACCCGATCACTCGACCCATCACCTTACAGGAGCTGATAGAAGTATTAAAGAAAACGAGGAACAAAGCGCCAGGTTTGTCAGGAATAACAGTCAACCTACTGTAGTGTCTACCTCTAAACTACCTGCAGTCCCTGATCAATGTCTTTAACGCCATCCTCGTCTCAGGCCACTACCCACAAGTATTTAAAACTGCCAAAATGATCTTTATCCCGAAGCCAGGCAACAGCAAACATGTCCCTGGAAACTATAGGCCTATCTCCCTGTTGGAGTCGACAGGAAAGTGCTTTGAGAAAATACTGTCAAATCGTATTAACTACTACATGGAGTACCACCATCTGTATACAGAAAAACAGTTTGGTTTTAGGAACCACAGATCAACGCAACATGCCATCAACATCATTTACGATGCAGAACGCCGGTATCAGGAAACAGCACCAGACAGCATTAATAGCAACCAGAGATGTCAACAAGGCCTTTAACAGTCTATTGCATAATGGTCTGCTCTTCAAGCTGCAATCCTTACCACACTACAACTGGACCCATCTAAGACTAGTAAAAATAATTCTAAGCCATAGAATAATAATTCCAATGTTTAACAACAAGGAAGCTGAAGCCTTTATCCCGACAGCAGGAGTTCCTCAGGGATCGTGCATCACCCCACTCCTCTTCAATCTCTTTGTAAACGATTTGCCACGCCTTATTTATAACGACACTATTATCACTCAATTTGCAGACGATGTTATTCATGTAGTGTAGTCGATGCCTGCTGGCCAAGGAACTAAACACGATTCAGTCATAAGGAAGACGAAGGAGGAACTAGCAGCCACAGCAAGTTGGGAACAAGACCGGAAAATCGTGACAAACTTTAACAAGATTCACCTGTGCTCAGTGGGCTGCTGGGCTAGTACACTCGGGGTCATCAACATTGGTGGCAGGTTAATACAGGTACAGAACTCCTCCACAATTCTGGGGTACGTAATATCGAGACTAGAATTCCACTGAGCATATCAATAAGAAAGTAGCATTAGCCAAAGCACAACTAGCTCGGTTGTGCAGATTCACAGCATGTGAAGCTACATCTATACAGAATGCTTATTCGACCCATCCTGGATTACCCATACAACCTGCTTGCTCCTACTAAACAGTCAAATATGTTGAAACTTAAAGGGCTCTAAATAGAGCACTCAGATTTGTAGCAGGAGTGACACTTGCTGAGAAAATTCGGACCGACAGACTCCTCATCCAATTAAAGACAGAACCATTGAATAGACGTCTCCACAAACTGTCAGTAAAGCAGGTATACAAAATGAAGTACACCAACTTACCACATGGTGACGACCCTTTTACGGTATACAACACTACTAACTATGAGACACGAGACCAGCCCCACAGTACAAGGAGGATGTCACTACAACAAAGAGTCATCCACGGCCCAGAATACTTAGTAACCCAACACGTGAGGAGGATGAGGAATGGGAACCATTATACACCTAACAGGCACGAACTATGAACTAACAAGTCAACATCAGACACCAATACCTCTACCAACCAGGACAAAATCATTGTATACATCACCTACAAGCTTCCCTACCAACCACACATCTGCAAGTCACCACAGCACTGCTCTCCAGGTGTGGCACCAAGACTGGAACTGTGTCCTCGCATGGCACCTTCTCTCCTCCTGTTGTGCAACAGCTACAGCTTCCTGCTACTGGCACCCAACAATCATTAATAATAAAATAAACAAAAAATCATCATCACCATCATCATCTATGAGTGCAGTCTTCCCTCGCCATCAATTCACATATCAACTCATATCACTCCATAATCACTCTCAAAGCCAAAGTGGTTGGGCCACTACCCTGTCCTCCCCACTCTTTGCCCAACCTCCTAATCCTCCTTCATGTTTTCCTAAATCCTTCGCATGCCTCTTCCATCCCTGCTTGCCAGCTCTTTGGACATTTTCGCTTCGCCTCGGCTCCTGGGTCCTCGCCGGTACTAGCCACACTGTACCATGACCTTCAGAGTTAAGGTTCCTAGAGAACCACGCATTCCGACGAGATGAAACACTCACCGCCGCGACCAACACCGTACCCGACGATATCCAGCAGGACGACGAGGGTGTCGTCCTCTCTGGCTCCTCTGAAGACGACCCTGAACGCCTGTTCACACCTGCCGCCACGTCTGTACACTATGAAGGGACCATCCTGGCCAGGAGAGTCAGCTCGGGGATCACCGAGCACGAGGTGGACGTCATCCTGGACAACATCAACTCTGAAAACGTCAACATGACAGCTGTCTCAGCCAAGATCACCACCACCACCAACAACCACACTCGCTCCACCTTGAAAGTGACCTTCACTACAGCTGCCGCAGTGAAGGTCAGCCTCAGCCATTGTTGAGGAAATGGCTGAGGCTGTCTGCCTAAGTAATAGACGATCCTGCACTGCTGGGCCTCAAGAATATGAGAGTGAGGATGACAGACAAGATGATACCAGGCCGTATCAAGCAGTAATGAACAGATATAAATGGCGAAATATTCACAGACAGCGAGACAGTGACAGTAAAGACGAAATCACAAAGAGATCAAAAAATGAAACCTTACTCAGCAGGACGCAAGAGATACAGACTAATAGAAGGAAGAGCTGTTATTCCCTACAGCGTGCCAACTGGGCTTTCATCAAAAGCTCGAGTGGACGGTTCGTTTGGCTAAGGATTTTTTTTAATATGAACGACTATTTGAGGAGGGTACTCACCGGCCCTAGATAACAATTGGGACAGAAGAGGCCGTGGAACACTTAACAACGAATGGGTTTGAGAATATTGGGATGGTTACTCCTGAAGAAGGTATGATGCACACCAAAATCATAGTTTTTAAGTATCCAACTTATTTGGATTCAGATAATCTTCTTCTTAACAATGATAGTGTTGTTTGGGCAAAGAGGAACAGTGTTCGTGGTGACAAACAAAGCCAGGTTGTTGCCTTGGTAAAGAGTGAGGCTGCGGAAACAATTTTTATGCAAGGACTAGGCTACAGGAAAGTTGCAAAATATATTGAGGAGCCCGTACTATGCATGAAGTGTTCTCGTTGGGGACATATGACTTGGAAATGCCAGTTTGACCCCAGGTGTTGGTACTGTGATAAGAAACACGACTCTCGAGTGTTTAGTCAAGATTAGAAACGGTGAAAAAATCGTCCCATCCTGTTGCAATTGTCGAGGCCACAATGCTGGTTCCTATCTATGCCGCATGAAGCCTCATCTGAAAGACTCCAGGGCGGGTCCTACAATAAGGATAGATGTATCCTCAAACGAAGAAAAGATTATGCAGCAAGAACATGGAGGAAACAGCTGGAAGCAAATGACAACCCCTTTGAACAATGTGTGGGAGAAAGGAACAGAGACAATTAAGGCGAGCCTAGGGAAAGTAGGAAATGCAGCTGGAAAAAATCAAACCTTGTGGAGACAAGGTTCAGGACAATATAGTGAACTTGGAGATTGGTACTCAAATATTGGAATATCTAAAAATACTAGACAAGAGGATTGAGGCATTAGAAAAATTAGCTATGGAGGGTAGATGGGGTGAAGATGGTGGTGAAACAGGACGTGAAATGGAAAGTGAAACATGACGTGAAATGGAAAGTGAAACATGACGTGAAATGGAAAGTGAAACAGGATGTGAAATGAAAAGTGAAACAGGACGTGAAATGGAAAGTGAAACAGGATGTGAAATGGAAAGTGAAACGTGCGTAGGAGAAAGTAAGGAAGAACATGACGAATTGATGATAGAGTATAGTCAGGAAAATGAACTTGGTGTTCAACCTTCTGTAGTGACAAATGTTAAAACAAAGGTTGAAGTAAAACGGTATACAGAATTAAAAAATATATAGATATGAATAATATTACCTTTGATGTTAGTAGCTGTTGTGCCAGTGAGGAGAAAGCAAAAATGTTACATTGTTGGGAGAGAATGCTCTTGTATCTCATGGAATGTGACGGACAGGGCAAAGATAGTTTTATTATTAATCATGGATGAAAGTAGAGTGAGGCTATTATCTTGGAACGTTACTGGGTTAAAACATAGTGCGGTGGATGTACACTATTATACTTTTAGAGAGTACTATATTAACCTGAAATGTTAAATGCAAAATGTCTTGTATTGTGATTTGTGTATTTGTACTCGCTGAATTTGTGCGCCCCTTGAGGGACTTGAAATAGAAATAGGGGGGAGGGTAGAAATAGCCTAAGCTACCCTGTGAGATGTATTTTTTTTACTTGTCTCAATAAACATACTTGAACTTGAAAGAACGTTATGTATTAGAGTGTCAACTTATTGATAACTATGTAAATATGGAAATAAGTAGTGTACCACATCAAATTGTTTCGATGTGTGATAATGGTATGATAGACAGAAATACTGTCTCTCTGTCTCTAGGAATTGCCTCTCTGTTTCTAGGAATTGCCTCTCTGTCTCTGCCTTTCTGTTTCTGCAATTCTGCTTCTCTTCTATTCTCTCTCTCTCTTTCTTTTCTCCCTTTCTCTGCCTCACTGTCTCTACCTCTTAGTTTC
This sequence comes from Procambarus clarkii, assembly GCF_040958095.1. NCBI lineage: Eukaryota > Metazoa > Arthropoda > Malacostraca > Decapoda > Cambaridae > Procambarus > Procambarus clarkii. The sequence continues at coordinate 183,504 of NW_027189376.1, forward strand.
TGCAATTCTGCTTCTCTTCTATTCTCTCTCTCTTTTTTCCCTTTTTCTTTCTTCCTCTCTCTCTCTCTCTCTCTCTCTCTCAAAGAAAACTTTGCTCCAAAACGTTATATCACAACATTTAAAACACAACATTTAATCTAAACAGGAGAATGGGTTGGATTAAGATGATATTCTTCTTGCCTCTATGGATCTGAAGACTCTTGAAGAAGCCATTTAGTATTACTGGCTAGTTTCCGAACGTTAGAAAAAATTATTTAGAGAATGGTAAACTGAGAGTTGGAGGTCGCTTGGAAGTAATGCAACTGAGAGTCAAGTTCAGAAGTTCAGCAGCAGATGTGGTTTATTATGACATATTCCTGCTGATATAAGTTCCCCATATTCAACGTAGGCCATTCTCATAAGATGTTAGGCATTGCCAGGTGACATTTTGTGGAGTTGTACGCATCTGAGAGGAGCCATTAGGGAGTACTGGTTTAAGTTTTTTACTGCTGAGGAGGATTGGTGGAGACAAGACGTCCGGAGCCTCACAAAATTGAAAGTGTTCAGTTTTGATCCCTGGTCTCTTGTAGCTGTTCGGCAAGAGTGACAGCAGTATTACTTTTTACCTCCGAGTTTGGTGAGTAAGTTAAGATATTCCCTAATTAACTAACTCCGCCCCCCCCCCCTTCCTTACACAATCTAGATCGTCTTCCAGCATTTATGAGTTTCCGTTGTAAGCAGGAGCTGCCTCGTGTGGGCCAATAATCTTTCTGCACTTTCTTTTATTCTCTGTTCTTAAATTGTTAGAGTGGAATAGATGTGATGGTAAGCAGCGACCTGAGGTCGAGATAGAACTACATTACTACGCAGGATAAAGCTGCCAGGGAGCTGGGAATTATGAGAAGTCTCACCAGCAGAAACACGAACATCATTCTTGAGCAATATCTAACACTATTGAGCCCCTACTTGGACTATGTTTTGCAGCTCTGGTCGTTGTACTACAGAGTAAATATTAACTTTCTTTAAGAATATATCTAGTTATTGATGACACGGCTTAAACTTGGAAATATGGGACCATTGGTATGACGAGAGAGTAATGACTCTTAATTTGAACTTGCTGAAGGGGGTTATGATCGAAGTTTTTAAGTTAGGTTAAGTGAATATACAAGTTGCTGGTCTGGAACTTTCGAAGCAGTTCCAAACCAGCAACAATCTGGTGAAAGTTTGCTTTGGAAGAAATGTAGAATACCAGCTTGGATTTTTTTATTGATGAGAGGAATGAGCATCCAACTAACATTATTGGGGCAAAATATAGAACAAGTTCGAAGACTTGTAGGTACAATTTATGAGATTGGGTAGATTTAAGTGAAGCTGGACTAGTATGGGGCAACAAGCTTGCTGCACTGTTCTATTATTCACTTATTCTTATGTTATCTTTAGTTATTGATATTACACTATCACTAGAATGCTTCATAATAAAAACTCTAGAATGCCTGATAAACCAATCAATAACATGTTATAACGACGAATCCAACGTAGTAACCCAAGATATAGATAAGTGAACCACTTCAACTATACATATTACGTTCTGACCATTGAACTATTCCCAATTATCACTATATTTTATTGTATTAGTTTTGCAATAATTGTCAAGTCTGCAGTTAAGGGACCTGACAGCTGAGTGGACAGCGCTTCGGATTTGTATTCCTGAGGTTTCGGGTTCGATCCCCGGTGGAGGCGGAAACAAATGGGGAAAGTTTCTTTCACCCTGATGGGCCTGTTCACGTAGCAGTAAATAGGTACCTGGTAGGAAATTAGGGATGGCAGAAGAGAAGTAACTGACACACAAAAGCCAGAAAGCACGAGTTTAAGGAGCTGTAACATGTTTAAAACCGAAAATTATATGTAAAGGGAGCATTAAACATCCACTGAAGAGAATAACATTGTAATTGCCAGAATTGGGCTGGGATGAACAAATCCACAAAGGCCGTGACGAGAGTTCGAACCTACGTCCGAGAGGATCCCAGATGCTGCCTTAATTGACTGAGCTACGACATGGTTTAAAGAATTGCAACCAGAAGTTCTACTGACCTTACTTGGATCCTGCAGTCTCTCCGAGAAACAAACCAGAATTTTACACAATTCCCCCATGCACCCGAGCCCTGTCAATAAGCCGTTCTACCTCTTCGTCCTTACTTTATAGATTCGAACCCTCGTCACGACCCTTGTGGATTTGTTCATTTGATGCATGACGCTATTGTGATTTCTGTGTGTATTGGGCTAGGATATCGATATTTATGGCAGGTGACTGCAAGTAATGAATCTCCCAATGGTAAACATTCCAATTGTAAACTATGTGAACAAGAGCTACGACATACTCTCCAACCCTACATCTGTGATTGCCGCCCTGTTATCAGTGATTTCAGACCAAATGGTATGAGGTACTTTGTGCTCTGTAATTACTTCAAACACTCACGAATATTGGAAGATATTTTTGTTCTGTACTCAGATTTTGCCAGTGGGGGCTAATAGATCAGCCTTACATGTTATGTTCATTCCTAATTTCATGTATGACTGGTCGTCTTGTGAGGTGGGAAGTTGGATGAGCTTGTAGCTGGCATTTTATCTACACTGTGTGGTCTTTCATACCGAACAGGGCAGCAGCACATTGCTGTGTATACCCAAGCTTGTTAAAAAAAAAAAAACATTGTTTGAGAGGAACCTTATAAAAACTGGAAAAATAATAATAATAATATAATAATTCCATGATTCTGTGCTTGGCTCTTTTGAAAATCATAAATTTATTATTTAGTCACATTTAATTTATTTTATGTATCGAGGTAGGTATTTCTATCCTGATACCTTGTATGACAAACCATCGTGTGAGATGGGGTATATTATATGAACTTATAGCTAGATTTTGTTCTACACTGTGTAATCAATCTTTCATTTTTATAGGTGAAGCAGCACATTGCTGTGTATACTTAAACTTGTTAATAAAAAAAATATTAATTTATTTTGCTTCGCTGGAATAAACTAGTTTGTATTTAATTTCATAGCCACTACTGTGCATTGTTTGAATACATAAAATAGTCCCAATTGTGCAGTCAGGTTTGTACTCAAATCATAATCGAGAATTCCGGTTTTGAATCGCGGGCAGGACAGAAATGGTTGACACATTTCCTATCACCTAATTCTCCTGTCCACCTAGCAGTAAATAGGTACCCAGGGGTTAGTCAACATGCTGTGGGGATGCTTACTGGGGGGAGCGGGTGAAGAGAATCAATAATTCGACCCTGAGGGGGGGGGGGAAGCTCTATAAGCCTAACATATACTGATGTATTACCTGGCTACCCGTCCCCCCGACACAATGAATTATTAATTATTTCTAAAATATTTTTCTAAGCAACGTCTAACGTACCCATTTGAATTTATAATTAAATGAACTACTTCCATTCATCCGTTTATTCAGATCAAATATTAATTCACTTAAAATCATTTTATTGCCGATGACTTAGATCTGAATAAATGGATGAATGTAAGTAGTCCCGATACCCGCTTTTCTTTGGGTATGTAGAGTGTTATGAGGGAGAGCATCCAGGCGGACACGTTATTTAATAACAACTCCAGTTCTCAGAATATTAATATGACAGACAGGACCACTGACCATAATTCCATGGAAGGAAATGTTTCCCGCAGGAACATCAGCAGTTGGGAGTAGAGGTGACCTGATCAGGAGGTCAAGAAGGGTAAGAGGACTGGATTCTGGGCAACAGTCACAGAGATGTAAGTCTGATCCTAACCACGTACTCAGACCCTGATAAAGCACTCAAGGCCAACAAGACCTGGTGTAAATTTTTTCATAAAGTTCAGAAATACATTGGTGTGGGTTTTTATCCTAGGTTATTATATATGTGAGGAGACATTATCATTACATACATTTGAATATTATTTATCATGGACAGACGCCTTTTATCCACATCCCTTCAACCTTTCCTATACTCCGTCCTCCAGCATAATGTTAATCCTTCCTCCACCTTAAATTAATTCATAATTCATTGTGTCGGGGGAGAGACAGCCACTATATACATACAGTACATGTTAGGTTTATATCGAAGTCTTCCCAAGAGGGTAGAATTACTGCCCCCCATAGGCTGCCACCCTACAACAAGCTGACTAACTCCTGGGTGACCTATTTAATGCTAGGTGAAAAGGTACATTAGTTGATAGAAAACACGCCCAACCATTTCTACCTTCCCCGCGACTCGAACCCGGAATTCTCGATTGTGAGCCGAGAACGAACCCAACTATACTAGCGAGACCCAATGACCCTTTACTAAGATCTTGGTGTGGACCATATCACCACAGACCATTACAATATCAGCGCTCTGCATGTTGTGTGCCAGTGACAATATTGACACATAGTCCCCTTGCTCGTGGCTACTAGGCGCTGTTCTTCATTAATTGGACGTACCTATGTATGATTATGTTAATGACGGAGCTCCTTCTTAACAATATGTGTAGGAAGTTACATAATGCAAAATAACTGCCAACAAAACTCCATTGAAATGCCTGCATGTGACACCAGAGGTTATCGTAACTATTGTATTCTTACCTTATTAGTGAAGACTGGGCTTGTTGAGAGCGTTGGGGCTGACGGATGTAACGGTGTCGTATTACATGCTGTGGTTGACGACAGAGGCTGAGACACTCATCCAGCAGTGGCTGACAAAGAAGGGGTTAGAGTGTTGCTCCTCCAACAGTGGGATGAAGAGTGCTGGCCGGCTCCCCACTGCGCCCACCACCAACTGCACGTCTCAACTGTCATCGATATGTCATGAAGCGTTCATCGAGTGAGTGGTCAATGGAATCATTACTTACTCATCACCACCAAAGACACATATCCGACAACCGCCAAAAATGTTTTACGTCGTGAGCTTAAGAAATTTGCTCATGCAACGCACACAAAATTTAACAAACCCATTTCGTCTGTTTGAATGAAAAGAGAAGCAATTTAATTATTCATGTAATTGGAAAAGATAAACTGTGCCCGAAACACTATGCGTGTTATTGGCTTTACAAGAATGTAAAAACATCAATGCTCTGTACTCTCATAAACCCAATGTACCTTCTTGTATTCAGCACATACAAATAAATAAATAAATGTTTGACTTAGAAATATGTATGTTTATACAAGATGTATAGTCGTACCGGCATGCATCTTTATACAAGATGTATGATTTTATCAATATGTTTGTTTATATAGATGAATGGTTTTACTAGTATGTTTGTTCATGCAAGACATATGGTCTTACCAGTATACACGTTTTTAACAGTATGTAGGCATGGTTTTCTTTCATGAATGTGCCTATTCATTATCTTATTTTTAATTGGTTTATGAACTGTATAGTATATACTAAAGTACACTTCACATTATTGACTGTCAGACGTTCCTGCTACACTCCAGTTTTCCAGCTTACTCCTGGAACACTGAGAGCCTTATAGTGGACTCCTGGAACACTGAGAGCCTTATAGTGGACTCCTGGAACACTGAGAGCCTTATAGTGAACTCCTGGAACACTGAGAGCCTTATAGTGGACTCCTGGAACACTGAGAGCCTTATAGTGGACTCCTGGAATACTGAGAGCCTTATAGTGGACTCCTGGAATACTGAGAGCCTTATAGTGGACTCCTGGAACACTGAGAGCCTTATAGTGGACTCCTAGAACACTGAGAGCCTTATAGTGGACTCCTGGAACACTGAGAGCCTTATAGTGGACTCCTAGAACACTGAGAGCCTTATAGTGGACTCCTGGAACACTGAGAGCCTTATAGTGGACTCCTAGAACACTGAGAACCTTATAGTGGACTCCTGGAACACTGAGAGCCTTATAGTGGACTCCTGGAATACTGAGAGCCTTATAGTGGACTCCTGGAATACTGAGAGCCTTATAGTGGACTCCTGGAACACTGAGAGCCTTATAGTGGACTCCTAGAACACTGAGAGCCTTATAGTGGACTCCTGGAACACTGAGAGCCTTATAGTGGACTCCTAGAACACTGAGAGCCTTATAGTGGACTCCTGGAACACTGAGAGCCTTATAGTGGACTCCTGGAACATTGAGAGCCTTATAGTGGACTCCTGGAACACTGAGAGCCTTATAGTGGACTCCTGGAACACTGAGAGCCTTATAGTGGACTCCTGGAACACTTTAGCTGTATAGGTACACCAGGAAGACTAAAGCACACACCAGAAGATAAGGAGACAACGACGTTTCGTTTGTATAATTATCAAGAATATAATTACTTGATAATTATTAATGTAATTATTAATTATTATATATTAATTATTAATTATAATATAATTATTATGTATAAATATATTATAATTATATAACAATTAATGAATAATTATCAAGTCAATTGTGATGTGTTACGAACCTGACTCCATCGTCGGAGCATGGAGCAGTGACGTCAGTGCCATCTGTGAGTCCGCTCCCGGAACCCCCACAAAATGGACGACACCGTCTGGTGGTGGCGGGATGATACCTGCAAGAGGCGCTAGATTGCTGTCCTGGTCAGCTCGATGGATCGCTGTTGCTGACCTCTGGTGAGGTGGCGCCTAGAAAATCAGCGCCCTCTATCGTGAGAGGAGGTGTATGTCAATGTAGAGTCCGTAAGTGTTATTTCCTAGTGTCCCCAGTACTGGCCAATGACGTGTCTGTATCCACAGAGGCGACGTAGGGCTGCTGTGGTACGAAAACAGTCAGTCTACCCAGGGCAGCCAATGTCTCTCTACTCCTTTCTGCTTTACGTGAGCGGTGAGTCGCCGCCGAAGAGGAACTGTGTAGTATCTACTGTCTGCCTGTGAAGTGGCAGTGACAAAATTCGGCGTATCCCGGGACTGGCTAGAGGAAGAGACGACCGACAGTGAGGTGCTACGGAGGAGTGTAACTAGCTAGTTGCAAGAAGCTCCTGCCAGGGGTTCGCTACCCTTGTATTTGTTTGTGTAGAGGCCCAGTAGCGCGAGGCTGATGTTCTCTGCCAGCTCCAGGCTGGAGAGTGATTGTAGGCGTTCACAAGGAGCACCTAGTGAGACTGTAGATGGGCTGGCCAGTGGCTAGGGTAGACTCGTTGGTGTTTCCCAGTACTGGTTGAGGACGGTACTGTGTGTTGAGGAAACACGGAAGTTGACAAGGCAGTATTGCAAGAGCATTGAGGAGTGCTTAGTGTCCTATGAGAGCGACACTTGTGTATATATCAGTGTAGTAATACTTCGTTTATGATTCTATTTAAGGTGATGGGAAAGTGATATGTGAATATATTGATAAACGATAAGTGTCGTATTCCTTTTAACCCCCTCATGTTATTTTACTTGCATTACTAAGCTCACTCCTTGAAAGCCACTACCGACTTGCGGTCGGATACTAGTACTTTGGTGCCTCCAGCAAAGAGCCCGGTTGCGACCCATAGTGACCGTAACATGATGGGAGCGTGGAAGGTGTAATAATAGTGTAAGATGATCAATGGTATCAATTATTTACTCAACACAATAGACATATATCCGACAAACACCAGAAATCTGCTACGTAGTGAGCTTAATCATTCTGATCACGCAACGCACATGATATTGTTTAAGAATGTGAATGTAAAATAATGGGAATGTACGAATAAGATGGAAAAAAAAGAAAAAGGGGGCTGGGATAGGTTTATGTTAGGTTGGTTTTGTTAGAATGGTTAGAGCATTTGAGTATGTACTGTGAAAGGAAAGAGTCAACAGCAACAAAGCCAAAACTTGTTGTTGTTGTTGTTGCAAGTGTTGTTAACTCTACCCTCTCACAGTACATACTCAAATGCTCCAACATTTCTAACAAACGAGACCTAACATAAGCCTACTCCCTGTCCCCTTTTTATCTTTCTCTTTCGTTTTCTTTCCCTACATTCCTACATTCCTAATCTTATACCCATTATTACCCTCATCCCATCCGTACCTTTTGCCTTGCGCTTTCCTTCCTCTAGGAATTTCCTCCTCCACATCTCTCTTGCCTTACTTAATGCCTCCCTCGCTCCCATCAGTATGCAGACGATGAGTCACAATGACGTGGCTGAAGTATGTTCACCAGACCACACACTAGAAAGTGAAGGGACGACGACGTTACGGTCCTTCCTGGAGCATTCTCAAGTAGATTGTGAGAATGGTCCAGGATGGACCGAAACGTCGTCGTCCCTTCACTTTCTAGTGTGTGGTCTGGTCAACATCCCATCAGTATCTAGGAATATTCCTGGACACAAATTTTAATGCTGATGCCATTTACTTGTGAGAAGGAACTGCGGTCAATAACCTCCTTCTCTGGAGGAGCCAATCTGCAAGTACTTTGCACGTACTATGTACAGGCAGTCAGATCAGTGATTGACTACGCCGCACTTGCACTCACAAGTTTATTAAAACAGTGGGAAAAGCTTGAAGATGCCCAAAACAATGATATGAGAGCTGCCCTGGGACCCCCTATGTGGAGGAGGCTTGAAACTCTAAGACTGGAAACGAGTTTGCTCTCGCTTCAAGAAAAAATATCTCGAAGAACAGCTACGATAATCAGTAAGATAATTGTTTTCCCTGATCCAGTCCAGTACAATAAGCCTTGGTGGATGGACTTTGCCAAAACAGGGGGAACTCTTGGGCTGCCAGAGCGGGCAAAGTCCTAAACAGATTTCAATTAAAAATCATGATTTTTATAGAGGAGGTGATTAGCCACACCCAAACTTCTCGTGTTCTCCACCGTGGGAGACGCCTACCTTCAAAATAATAATAGATGATGAAAAGGACAGCCTATGATCCAACACTCCTAAGACGCATCATAGAAAAGCAATTGGGCAGCATTGCAGTAGCAGGAGCCACCTACATCTTGCAAGACGGATCGCTTGACACAGAATGAGAGTGCTGGTGTTGCTGTTTGCACTGACAGCGAACAGGCATATTGGAGACTGGGAGGACTACTATCATCAACCCAAACTGAGCTGTTTGCCATACAACAGGCATTCGCTTGTGTGATGCACATAATATTCATAATGCAAAAGACTCAACAGCTACACTTCAAATATTAGGAGTGACAAAAACAGTGAAAACACAAAGTGGAAATAATTACCACCATTTTGTATCTAGGATCAGTAGTTAAAGGCAAAAGTCTTAACATCACCCTAAACTGGGATTCCATTCCTGGTTGGAATCCCATTGAATGAGAAAAACGAAGAAACTACTAAATTGGCAACTCGTCATCCAGTGAGCCACAAAACAATGCACCCCAGCTGAGAGAACATAAAAGACACCTTCAGAACAAAACTTGCAAACCTGAACATAGCCCATCTACAACAGACACTAGCAGAAGATTCGCCTCCTGTAATATGTTACCGTCAGGCCACCAAGTTAGGGAGATTAAATATCCCAAAAAGAGTCCACAGGGAAATAACAGTTCGGTAATATAGAAAACGTCTAGGAGACGAGCTGGGAAACTGATTGATCCATAAATTGGGAATGCATCTTCTGCCAAACAATCACAGGAAAGCCGCAACTTCCCAATCTCCTGGAATGTGAAGCCACCAACGACCTAAGAAGAGCTTCAAGAGTCCCTGAATCATGCAGTAACCACCCTGCAGCCATCAACACTGCCACACTTCTGGCCAAAAAAGGTGTCCAGCAGCTGATCACCCTCATAAACACTGTCAAGTAGTATCCTCCCCGCGGTAGCACCCTGACGATTAAATGCGACCTCAGCACAGTATATATTCACTCTAAAAAATATCAACCCACCTACGGGCTATTCATGCCCGTGCCACCTCTTGGGTGCCTTAATCTTCATCAATCGCTCAATTTCGCTCACCCATCACAATCAACTTGATAATGGTCCAGGACGGACCGAAGCTTTGTCGTCTCCTCATCTTATAGTGTGTGGTTTATTCTACATAACTTCAGCCAGGTTATTGTGACTCATCGTCTACACCTGGAACACAGGAGCTGTATAGGATACTCCAGAACACTGAAAATGTATAGGATACACCAAGAACACTGTACTCTACAGTATACACCAGAAACAATGGTGTTGTATAGGATACACAAAGAGCACTGTACTCTACAGTATACACCACAAACACTGGTGCTGTATAGGATACATCAGGAAAATCTTTAGCTGTAAGATACACCAGAAACACTGAAAGTTGTACAGGATACAACAGCAACACTCGAGCAATATATGATACACCAGGAACACTGGAGTTGTATAGGATACACCAGGAATGTTGCAGGTGTATAAAATACAACAGAACCAATGAAGCTGTATATTATACACCAGGAACACTGGAGGTGTATAGGATACACCAGCAACACTAGAGCAGTATATGATACACAAGGAACATTGTAGGTGAATAAACTACATCAGGAAAACTGGAACAGTATAAGATACACCAGCAACACTGGAGCTGTATAAGATACACCAGCAACACTGTGACTGTATAAGATACACCAGCAACACTGTGACTGTATAAGATACACCAGCAACACTGGGGCTGTATAAGATACACCAGCAACACTGGGGCTGTATAAGATACACCAGCAACACTGTGACTGTATAAGATACACCAGCAACACACGGGGGCTGTATAAGATACACCAGCAACACTGGAGCTGTATAAGATACACCAGCAACACTGTGACTGTATAAGATACACCAGCAACACTGTGACTGTATAAGATACACCAGCAACACTGGAGCTGTATAAGATACACCAGCAACACTGGAGCTGTATAAGATACACCAGCAACACTGTGACTGTATAAGATACACCAGCAACACTGGGGCTGTATAAGATACTCCAGCAACACTGGAGCTGTATAAGATACACCAGCAACACTGTGACTGTATAAGATACACCAGCAACACTGTGACTGTATAAGATACACCAGCAACACTGTGACTGTATAAGATACACCAGCAACACTGTGACTGTATAAGATACACCAGCAACACTGTTACTGTATAAGATACACCAGCAACACTGTGACTGTATAAGATGCACCAGCAACACTGGGGCTGTATAAGATACACCAGCAACACTGGGGCTGTATAAGATGCACCAGCAACACTGTGACTGTATAAGATACACCAGCAACACTGGGGCTGTATAAGATACTCCAGCAACACTGGAGCTGTATAAGATACACCAGCAACACTGTGACTGTATAAGATACACCAGCAACACTGTGACTGTATAAGATACACCAGCAACACTGTGACTGTATAAGATACACCAGCAACACTGTGACTGTATAAGATACACCAGCAACACTGTGACTGTATAAGATACACCAGCAACACTGTGACTGTATAAGATACACCAGCAACACTGTGACTGTATAAGATACACCAGCAACACTGTGACTGTATAAGATACACCAGCAACACTGGAGCTGTATAAGATACACCAGTAACACTGGAGCTGTATAAGATACACCAGCAACACTGGAGCTGTATAGGATACACCAGCAACACTGTGACTGTATAAGATACACCAGCAACACTGGGGCTGTATAAGATACTCCAGCAACACTGGAGCTGTATAAGATACACCAACAACACTGTGACTGTATAAGATACACCAGCAACACTGGGGCTGTATAAGATACTCCAGCAACACTGTGACTGTATAAGATACACCAGCAACACTGTGACTGTATAAGATACACCAGCAACACTGTTACTGTATAAGATACACCAGCAACACTGTGACTGTATAAGATACACCAGCAACACTGGAGCTGTATAAGATACACCAGCAACACTGTTACTGTATAAGATACACCAGCAACACTGTGACTGTATAAGATACACCAGCAACACTGGAGCTGTATAAGATACACCAGCAACACTGGGGCTGTATTTACCTAGTTGTTCTCGCTGAGGTTGAGCTCTGTCTCATTCGGCCTGCCACTGAACTGTCAGTCATTCAATTTTTTCACACACAGCATTCCACTTCAACTGATTTTTCAGGCATCCCTGTTTACAGGAGTTGTAGCTGATGGGTGGAAACACGCTAACATAGTTCCAATCTACAAAAGTGGAAGCAGGGAAGACCCCCTCAATTATAAGCCTGTATCATTGACAAGTGTAATAGTAAAAATATTGGAAAATATAATTAAAACTAAATGAGTAGAACACCTGGAGAGAAATGATATAATATCAGACAGACAATATGGTTTTCGATCTGGAAGATCCTGTGTATCGAATTTACTCAGTTTCTATGGTCGAGCAATAGAGATATTACAGGAAAGAGATGGTTGGGTTGACTGCATCTATCTGGACCTAAAAAAGGCTTTCGACAGAGTTCCACATAAGAGGTTGTTCTGGAAACTGGAAAATATTGGAGGGGTGACAGGTAAGCTTTTAACTTGGATGAACAATTTTCTGACTGATAGAAAAATGAGGGCAGTGATCAAAGACAATGTATCGGACTGGAGAAATGTCACAAGTGGAGTACCACAGGGTTCAGTTCTTGCATCAGTGATGTTTATTGTCTACATAAATGATCTACCAGTTGCTATACAGAATTATATGAACATGTTTGCTGATGATGCTAAGATAATAGGAAGGATTAGAAACTCAGATGATTGTCATGCCCTTCAAGATGACCTGGACAAAATAAGTATATGGAGCATAAGTATGTGGAGGATAAGTTCCAGCTCATGCGCTACGGAAAAATTGAAAATATAAAAACGGAAACCACGTACAAAACTGAGGCAAATCATAACATAGAACGAAAAGGCAATGTAAAGGATCTGGGTGTACTCATGTCGGAAGACCTTATTTTTAAAGAACACAATAAAGTAGCCGTCACAACTGCAAGGAAAATAGGTTGGATAACAAGAACTATTCACACTAGAGATGCTATACCGATGATGATACTTTTCAAAACGCTTGTGCTCTCTAGAGTGGAGTACTGCTGCACAATGACAGCCCCTTTCAAAGCTGGAGAAATTGCTGACCTGGAGAGTGTGCAGAGATCCTTTACTGCCAGAATCCACTCAGTAAAACATCTAAATTACTGGGACCGACTAAAGAGCCTAAATCTGTACTCCCTGAGCGCAGGCGGGAGAGATACATAATAATTTACACGTGGAAAATAATTGAGGGGCTGGTCCCAAACCTGCACACAGAAATAACATCACATGAGACCAGAAGACATGGCAGGATGTGCAGAATACCCCCGTTGAAAAGCAGAGGTGCAACAGGTACTCTGAGAGAGAACTCTATCAACATCAGAGGCCCGAGACTGTTCAACACGCTACACATAAGGGGCATAACTGGCCGACCCCTCACAGTGTTCAAGAGAGAACTGGATAAGCACCTCCAAAGGATACCTGATCAACCAGGCTGTGACTCATACGTCAGGCTGCGAGCAGCCGCGTCTAACAGCCTGGTTGATCAGTACAGCAACCAGAACTGGTCGACGACCGGGCCGCGGGGACGCTAAGCCCCGGAAGCACCTCAAGGTAGCACCACTTGGCAAATGGAATTTAATGTTAATAATTGCCATGTTATGGAATGTGGAATAGGAGAACATAGACCCCACACAACCTTTATATTATGTGAGAAATCTTTAAAGAATTCTGATAAAGAAAGAGATCTAGGGGTGGTTCTAGATAGAAAACTATCACCTGAGGACCACATAAAGAATATTGTGCAAGGAGCCTATGCCACGCTTTCTAACTTCAGAATTGCTTTTAAATACATGGATGGCGATATACTAAAGAAATTGTTCACGACTTTTGTTAGGCCAAAGCTAGAATATGCAGCGGTTTTGTGGTGCCCATATCTTAAGAAGCACATCAACAAACTGGAGAAGGTGCAAAGACATGCTACTAAGTGGCTCCCAGAACTGAAGAGCAAGAGCTAGGAGGAGAGGTTAGAGACATTAAATATGCCAAAACTAGAAGACAGAAGAAAAAGAGGTGATATGATCACTACATACAAAATAGTAACAGGAATTATAAAATCGATAGGGAAGATTTCCTGAGACCTGGAACTTTAAGAACAAGAGGTCATAGATTTAAACTAGCTAGACACAGATGCCGAAGAAATATAAGAAAATTCACTTTCGCAAACAGAGTGGTAGACGGTTGGAACAAGTTAGGTGAGAAGGTGGTGGAGGCCAAGACCGTCAGTAGTTTCAAAGCATTATATGACAAAGAGTGCTGGGAAGACGGGACACCACGAGCGTAGCTCTCATCCTGTAACTACACTTAGGTAATTACACACACACACACACACACACACAGGAGGGAGATGCATGAAATGCATTCAGGAGGGAGATGCATGAAATGCATTCAGGAGGGAGATGCATGAAATGCATTCAGGAGGGAGATGCATGAAATGCATTCAGGAGGGAGATGCATGAAATGCATTCAGGAGGGAGATGAATGAAATGAGGATTACAATTAACAACCTGCAAAGTGAGCTGACATCAGCAAGGGAGGAGATCAAATCCCTCACAGAGAAAAATAAAGAGATCGAGCATCAGATTATCATCCAAAGGGAAGGTTGGAATGTTACATTGGAAGGAAATGCCTCTGTACCTGAAACATTTGCGGACATACTGAAAAAGAGCTCAGAAGCAATGGACACAGTGAGGGAGGTAGCGATGCAAGCAGCTACGTCACAGGAAGCAGCAAGGTGCACCAGTCAGCTGCTAGAGAGAACAAGATCAGTGGTAGTTGTAGATATCAAAGAACAGGAAGAATCCAACAGGCAAGAATGGAATAGCAAGGATAGAGAGGCAGTACATGGGCTACTGAAGGGGTTACAGACGGAAGGGGCTGAACAAAACATTGAGAAGTTGTACCAGCCCAACCTGAAAACCAAGGACAGAAACCGACTTATAAAGGTGGTGTTTACAAACGAAACCACGAAGGAGGATATTTTCGAAAGGAAGAGTCGTCTGCAGCATGTGGAGGGATACAAAAAAGTATTCCTGCAGAGGGACAGGACGAAGGAGGAGAGAGCCAGGGCAGCAGAGGCAAGGAGGAAGCGCAGGGAGAGAGGAGGAAACCAGGAAATCACAGCCCCCAACACAACAGTCCTAGAGACAAGAGGGGAACCCACGACCAGCATCCCAGCAACACCAGAGAAGAGGGCAACATCACCACCCCCCTCTGCATAGAAACCCTCCCTTCCCCTCACCCTACCTGCCCCCAGCCAACCCTCCCTCCCCCTCCCCACCCAATTCTGACCCTGTCACCCCTTCCCCATTCCCGTCATGTCCCCACTCCCACCTTTCCCCCCTGTCTTCCCTCCCCCTTCATCCCATACCCTCCCTATCCCTCCTCCCCCCTCACCCCGTATCTTCCATGTCCCCCCTATCTCCTTAACCCACACCCTACCTGTCCCCCCTTCCCTTAAACCCCCACCCCCCACCCCAAAATCCTCTGAGACCCTGCAAACCACCTCACAAATCTTCTCATCCACGGAACAGCTTCCCACACCAGCAGAATGCTTGCCAAGAAAGGGACAAGAAAATGAAAAGAGGGAAGTGAGCTTCAAGGCAATGTACACTAACATAGATGGGGTTACAAATAAAACAAGTGAACTCGGAGAATGGGCACTAGAAGAAAACCCAGACATAATAGCACTCACAGAAACAAAGCTAACAAAAACTATAACAAATGCAGTGTTTCCACAGGGCTACTATGCAGTGAGGAAAGAGAGAGAAGGGAGAGGAGGAGGTGGTGTAGCTTTGCTACTAAGAGAAGGTTGGAGTTTCGAAGAGATAGTAATTCAGAACTGTGAAGGTTTCAGTGACTACATATCAGGCACCATAGCAACTGGAGGACAGAAAATTATAGTAGTAGTCATATATAACACCCCACCAAATGACAGAAGACCCAGACAGGAATATGATAGAAACAACTTGGCCACCATCAATATAATAGAGAGAGCAGCTTCTGTGGCTAGCAGGAACGGATCCAGGCTACTAATCATGAGAGACTTCAACCATGGGAAGATAGATTGGGGGAACAGAGACCCACATGGAGGCCCAGACACATGGAGAGCTAAGCTGCTGGATGTGGCAACAAGAAACGTTCTAAGTCAACACGTCAAAGGACCGACAAGAATGAGAGGAGGGGATGAACCAGCCTTGCTTGATCTGATATTTACCCTAAATGAGTCGGATATAAGGGAAGTTAAGTTGGAAGCCCCCTTGGGAATGAGTGATCATAGTGTATTGAACTTTGAGTACCTGATTGAGCTAGGAATTATCACTCCCAAAAAAGAACTGGGAAACAAAGAGCTGGCGTACCGAAAGGGAAACTATGAGGAGATGAATAAATTCCTATGGGATATACATTGGGACACAGAACTCGGAACCAAGTCCGTACAAGACATGATGGACTATGTCACCCAAAAATGTCAGGAGGCTGTAAGCAGGTTTGTCACAGCCCGACAGGGAAAAACAGAGAAGCAAAGGAAGAATCCGTGGTTTAATAGGGAATGTATGAAAGCAAAGGAGCTGAACAAAAGGGCATGGACGAACTTCCGTAATATCAGAACACCAGAAAGTAGAGAGAGATACCAGAGAACCAGGAACAAGTATGTTAGTGTGAGAAGAGCAGCTGAGAAAAGGTATGAAAATGATATAGCTAATAAAGCCAAGACCGAACCAAAGCTACTACACAGTCACATCAGGAGGGAGACAACAGTGAAGGAACAGGTGATGAAACTTAGGGTGGGCGAGGACTGGTACACAGAGAATGACAGAGGTGTGTGAAGAACTTAACAAAATGATCCAGGAGGTCTTTACAATAGAACAGGGAGAAGTCACGGCGCTAGGAGAGGTGGCAGCAAACCAGGTGACCTTGGAAAGGTTCGAAATTACCAGAGATGAGGTCAAGAAGCACCTATTGGAGTTGGATGTGAGAAAGGTGTTGGACCGGACGGAATCTCACCATGGGTATTGAAAGAGTGTGCAGGAGCACTTTGCCTACGTCTCTCCATAGTGTATAGTAGGACACTGGAAACGGGAGACCTACCAGAAATATGGAAGATTGCTAATGTAGTACCAATATACAAAAAGGGTGACAGACAAGAGGCACTGAACTACAGGCCAGTGTCCTTAACTTGTATACCATGCAAGGTGATGGAGAAGATTGTGAGAAAAAACCTAGTAACACATCTGGAGAGAAGAGACTTCGTGACAACCCATCAACATTGGTTCAGGGAGGGTAAATCTTGCCTTACAGGCTTGATAGAATTCTACGATCAGGTGACAAAGATTAAGCAAGAAAGAGGAGGATGGGCGGACTGCATTTTTTTGGACTGTCGGAAAGCCTTTGACACAGTACCCCATAAAAGGTTCATGCATAAGCTAGAGAAATAGGCAGGAGTAACTGGTAGGGCGCTCCAGTGGATAAGGGAGTACCTAAGCAATAGGAAGCAGAGAGTTACAGTGAGGGGTGAGACCTCAGAATGGCGTGTTTAATGAATAAACTTTTCAGTTCTCTACTTTTCTATTATTTAGCTAGTTAGCAAATTAGTTGTACCATCAGTCAGAATGACTACTGCACGGCAGTGCACATTTGGGGTGATCGTGATGCTGCGTGATGTTATTGTCTAGTAACTCAATAGTTACAAGTCACAGCGACCCTAGACAGTGACCTTACTGTAGTGTCATAGTCTCCTTGATCTTAAATGACTAATAATATTTTACTGTATAATTATACAATAGTTTATCAGTTCTTAGGAACTTATTCTGAGTTTACCTACGATTCAGCAGCTACGTAATACACCATTACATGTCACTGCGACCCTAGTTGTTGAGTTTATTGTGAGCTTTAGAGAGTTCCTGATTACCGATAACTTAATCATTTAATGTTTCAATATTTAATACATGTTTCCACTAAGGGAAACTACAAGCCTATTACAACTCTGAACAAGAGTAATTTCTTTCACATCCCACTTAGACAACTATGATGATGCCACGATGTGATATCATGTAACAAAACATTACACGTCACTATGACCCAGGATATCGCATCACCGTAGATTCTGTTAGTTTAAATTGGGAGAGTTGAATTCTATAAATATTGTGTAGGCTATAAGCAACATGTTTCATTTGACATGTAAATAGCAAGACTCAAGTTCTTGTAAGTCCTTGATAAATCCGGGACGTTCATTATGTGTGTACTAACATACTAACATATTAACATACTAATATACTAATCTTAATATCACTTCGGGATAGGTCTGTACTTCACAGTACACTACGACCCTAGAATCCTCCCCCCGGAGTTATGTTGGATATTTCCAACACCGAATACAACACTGTTGTATTCTCATTACTTATTACTAACTATTATTTATTGTAGTAAGTAAAATTAACAACACGTAGAATTCTCATGTACTAATAATTTCATCTGTGCAGTAGGCTAGAATTCTCACGTCACCTGACGCCAGTATTGCGTCAGATTTCCTTACAATAAACACATTATATCCAATGTATGTGAGAATTAAATTCGATTCTCTATAACTAAGGCATTCTGTATGATAACTAATTGCTGATGAATTGACCTCCAACTAAAAGCCGAATAGAGCGTTGAAGTCATAGCGATTATCTCGTAATATAAGTTAACGTCACCAGTGAATGCCATGGGGAGACATTAATTCCTCTCCCTTATATGTTTACTATCCTTAAATTGGTAAATAATAATATTTTCCTCCTATAAATAATAAACCCATCCAGTCTTCAACGTTTCAAGCGTAAATGCGAGAAATATTATTGTTCGTGACAATTTTTTGTTTTATGAACGCGGGACGCGGCGTGGGTTGAGGAGGACCAACTCAGTACACGTGGAGAGCCCCTCTGAGGCAGACCTGCGCATACCGTACTCACAAGGAGACGCCATTGCCCAGCCACTGGGGCAGACGTTATCCATCCTCAGATGAAAGTCGCCACTGTGAGGCGTGAATAACCTTGCAGATAATATCTTCAGCTGGTGTTGGTGTCAGATAAGGAACCTTTTAACCTGGTTCTTGACGACACGTGACCAGCCAGTGAAGCGCGCCACTATCCAGGATAGGCCTAGCCGGAGCCTGGGGACGCGAATTACGGCAATCTTAAAACTTATACAGTGCCCTTTCAGCTAAGTATATTCCCTTTATGTGATGCATCTGGTAAAGAGTTTTGTAGTAGCTGGGTGATTGACCGTTATGACGCACGATAACATCTAATAACAGGTGATTAATTTTTGTCATCTGTAACTCTCAATTTCTTGAATATAGAGATTCAGTAGTTAAATTAGTTGCTACTGTAAATATTTGTCTTGCAGCACGTGAGAAGAATTCTCCCTGCCGCCTTCTCCCATGTTAATCCGTCCCATTCTTCAGCCAACTGAGTCCAGAGAATTAGAGGAACCGCCGTGGCTTGTCTAAAGGAATCATCATTAAGCTAAGATTTTTTTATTCATTCATGAATCTATTGCAATTCTTTATATGCAGAATTCCTCATGATTATTATGTGTTTATTGTGACTCTCATTACTATACTCATAATCTATGTTCCCATTCATGGTAATGACATTAGTTTCACTATAATTCATAGGATTAGATTATTATTATTTGGATTAGTGAACGAACCACACTAGTTCCTGGACGTACTTACCTCCAGTAATAACCCCCCAATGTAGGTGTTTGAGGTTTGATTCATTTAATTATACAGCCCATTATTTATTTCTATGATCATATTCTCTAGTATTTTATCCATAGTTACTGGTTCATCTAGGAATTATCTAATTATCGGAAATTCTCAGTTTCCCTCTTTACTATAAAAGCGGGTGGTCCTTCGTAATTTAATTTACTACATTAATATTTAAATAATTAGATTCAAGCCTCAAATATCCCACAGTATTCACCTAGCTGTACTCATCTAGT
Source organism: Procambarus clarkii (assembly GCF_040958095.1). NCBI lineage: Eukaryota > Metazoa > Arthropoda > Malacostraca > Decapoda > Cambaridae > Procambarus > Procambarus clarkii. The sequence goes on from NW_027189376.1 coordinate 203,449, forward strand.
TAAACAATACCCTAGTTGTACTCATCTACTTTAACACTGTGTAGGCTTGCCACACAGGGAAGGCCTTGCCACACAGCGGAGGCCTTGCCACACAGGGGAGGCCTTGCCACACAGGGGAGGCCCTGCAACATAGAGGAGGCCTATCAACACAGTAACGGCTCTGCAAGACAGTGGAAGCTTTGTAACACTGGGACCATGTGATAAATAAATGAGCTTTAATTCATAACTCACCAGCATGAAGGTCTTGTCTCGAGCGACTGTGAGGTGAAGGCCACGGAGAGCGAACAGTGAAACCAGGAGTGTTATGAAGTGTGGGACCAGCTCCATCCTGCCACCAGCTGCTCCAACAGCTGGGTTCCTGCACCACCAGCTTCTCCAACACTTGAGTTCCTGCACCACCAGCTTCTCCAACAGCTGGGTTCCTGCACCACCAGCTTCTCCAACAGCTGGGTTCCTGCACCACCAGCTTCTCCAACAGCTGGGTTCCTGCACCACCAGCTGCTCCAACAGCTGGGTTCCTGCACCACCAGCTTCTCCAACCGCTGGGTTCCTGCACCACCAGCTTCTCCAACAGCTGAGTTCTTGCACCACCAGCTTCTCCAACAGCTGGGTTCCTGCACCACCAGCTGCGTCCCTGCTATACTAGCTGGTTTCCGGTAAGCAAGCTGGTGCGCCGTATCTGTGGAAGAAAGAGTTAGTGTGAGGTGGAAGTGTTTCTTGACCTGATGAAAGGTATATAGCGTGTGATGGGGGTTAAGAGGAGGTGGTTGAGGTGCTGTCTTCAGTTTATGGCAGGGGGATTAGCGGTTTACCTGGGTTCCCAGTGAGCTCACAGTTGCTGTCCCTGTTACCTGTCAGTGTGTGTGTGTGTGTGTGTGGGAGAGGGAGAGAGGAGGAGAGAGGGAGAGAGGGAAAGAAGGAGAGAGAGATAGAGAGAGAGTGTGGGAAGTGGGAGTGGGGGGGAGGGTATTGGGTTAGTGTGATGGGGGGGTAAGAGAGGGGGTAGATTATGAGTGAGGTTTTATCCCCTTTCAATGAAAGGTGTTAATCCTTTCTAGCCTGACTGGACGTATATCTGTGTACTCGCCTAGTTGTGTTTGCGGGGGTTGAGCTCTGGCTCTTTGGTTCCGCCTCTCAACCGTCAATCAGCAGGTGTACAGGTTCCTGAGCCTATTGGGCTCTATCATATCTACACTTGAAACTGTGTATAGAGTCAGCCTCCATCACATTACTTCCTAATGCATTCCATTTGTCAACCACTCTGACACTAAAATGTTCTTTCTAATATCTCTGTTGCTCATTTGGGCACTCAGTTTCCACCTGTGCCCCCTAGTGCGTGTGCCCCTTGTGTTAAATAGCCTGTCTTTATCACCCCTGTCGATTCCCTTGAGAATCTTGAATGTGGTGATCATGTCCCCCCTAACTCTTCTGTCTTCCAACGAAGTGAGGTTTAATTCCCGTAGTCTCTCCTCGTAGCTCATACCTCTCAGCTCGGGTACTAGTCTGGTGGCAACCCTTTGAACCTTTTCCAGTTTAGTCTTATGCTTGACAAGATATGGACTCCATGCTGGAGCCGCATACTCCAGGATTGTTCTGACATATGTGGTATATAATGTTCTGAAAGATTCCTTACACAAGTTTCTAAAGGCCGTTCTTATGTTAGCCAACCTGGCATATGCTGCTGATGTTATCCTCTTGATATGAGCTTCAGGGGACAGGTCTGGCGTGATATCAACCCCCAGGTCTTTCTCTCTCTCTGACTCTTGAAGTATTTCATCTCCCAAATGATACCTTGTATCTGGTCTCCTGCTTCCTACCCCTATCTTCATTACATTACATTTGTTGGGTTAAACTCTAACAGTCAATTGTTCGACCATTTCTGCAGCTTGTCCAGGTCTTCTTGAAGCCTCAAGCTGTCCTCCTCTGTCTTAATCCTTCTCATAATTTTGGCGTAGTCAGCAAACATTGAGAGGAATGAGTCTATACCCTCTGGGAGATCATTTACGTATATCAGGAACAGGATAGGTCCAAGCACAGAGCCCTGTGGGACTCCACTGGTGACTTCACGCCATTCTGAGGTCTCACCCCTCACTGTAACTCTCTGCTTCCTATTGCTTAGGTACTCCCTTATCCACTGGAGTGCCCTACCAGTTACTCCTGCCTGTTTCTCCAGCTTATGCATCAACCTTTTATGGGGTACTGTGTCAAAGGCTTTCCGACAGTCCAAAAAAATGCAGTCCGCCCATCCTTCTCTTTCTTGCTTAATCTTTGTCACCTGATCGTAGAATTCTATCAAGCCTGTAAGGCAAGATTTACCCTCCCTGAATCCATGTTGATGGGTTGTCACGAAGTCTCTTCTCTCCAGATGTGTTACTAGGTTTTTTCTCACAATCTTCTCCATCACCTTGCATGGTATACAAGTTAAGGACACTGGCCTGTAGTTCAGTGCCGCTTGTCTGTCGCCCTTTTTGTATATTGGTACTACATTAGGTACAGTACTACATTGGTACTACATGTGAGAACAGCTAAGTGAGTACAACTAAGTGAGTACAATTATTTTTGTATAACTAGATTAACACATCTAGGCAAGTACAGCTTGGTGAGTAAAGCTAGGTGAGTTCAGTTAGGTTAGTACAGCTAGGTGAGTATAACTAAGTACTCACCTAGTTGTACTCACCTAGTTGCACTTGCGAGGGTTGAGCTCTGGCTCTTTGGTCCCGCCTCTGAACCGTCAATCTACTGGTGTACAGAGATCTGAGCCTACTGGGCTCCGTCATATGTACATTTCAAACTGTGTTTGGAGTCAGCCTCTAACACATCACTTTCTAGTGCATTCCATTTACTAACTACTCTGACACTGAAAAAATTCTTTCTAATGTCTCAGTGGCTCATCTGGGTACTCAGCTTCCACCTGTGTCCCCTTGTTCTTGTACCACCCGTGTTAAATAATCCATCCTTGTCTACCAGTACAAGGTAGTAAGAGGAGGCGTGGGAGGAGGAGGCCTGGTCGACGACCGGGCCGCGGGGTCGCTAAGCCCCGAAATAACTTCAAGGTAACCTATAGGTAAGGTAACCATGTCAGTTCCCCTGAACATTTTGTATGTGGTGATCATGTCTCCCCGAGCTCTTCTGTCTTCCAGCGACGTGAGATGCAGTTCACACAGCCTTTCTACATACTCATGTCTCTTAGTTCTGGGACTAGCCTAGTGGCATACTTCTGAACTTTTTCCAGCTTCGTCTTGTGCTTGACAAGGTACGGGCTCCATTCTGGGGCCGCATACTCCAGGATTGGCGTTACATATGTGGTATACAATGTTCTGAACGATTCCTTACACAGGTTTCTGAAAGCAGTTCTGATGTTAGCCAACCTCGCATCGGCCGCTGATGTTATTCTTTTGATGTGGGCTTCAGGAGACAGGTTTGGCGTGATATCAACTCCTAATCTCTCTTTTTCTCGGTCCGTTTCGTGAAGGACTTCATCTCCCATTCAGTATCCAGTGTCTGGCCTCCTATTTCCTCCTCCTAGTTTCATTACCTTACATTTATTTAGGTTGAACTTAAGTAGCCATTTGTTGGACCCTTCCTTCAGTTTGTCTAGGCCATCTTGTAGCCTCAAACAATCTTCCTCTGGCTTGATCTACCTCATAATTTTTGCATCATCAGCAAACATTGAGAGGAACGAGTCTATTCCTTTTGGGAGATCATTGACGTATCTCAGAAACAGTATAGATCCAAGTACTGACCCCCTGAGGGACTCCACTGATGAATCCTCGCCACTCCTCACAGTGACTCGCTGCGTCCTGTTGCTTAGGTACTACCTCATCCAGTGGAGTACCTTCCCTTTCACTCCTGCCTGCATCTCCAGTTTGTGTACTAGTCTCTGATGTGGTACTGTGTCATAAGCTTTCTGGCAGTCCAGAAATATGCAGTCTGCCCAGCCCTCTCTCTCTGGCCTAATTTTTGTTGCCTGGTCACAGAACTCAATTAAACTTGTTAGGCATGATTTGCCATCTCTGAACCCATGCTAATGCTGTGTTACAAAGTTCTTTCGCTCCTCATATTCTACTAGTTTTTTCGCACAATCTTCTCCATCGTCTTGCATGGAATGCAAGTTTGGGACACTGGCCTGAAATTCAGTCCCTTCTGCCTATCACTCTTCTTGTATATTGAGACTACATTGTCCATCTTCCAAATTGTTGGCAGTTCACCTGTTACCAGAGATTTGTTGTACACGATGGAGAGTGGCTGGCACAGAGCTTCTGCTCCTTCCTTTAGAATGCATGGTGCGATTCCATCAGGGCCTATAGCCTTTGTCACATCCAAATGTAGCAAATGCTTCCTCACCTTCCCACTGATAATCACAAACACCTCTAGTGGTGTTTGGTTTGATACTCCCTCTTTTATCTTTGGGACTTCTCCTTGCTCTGAGGTGAAGACCTCCAGGATTTTTTTATTCACTTCCTTGTCATTTACAGTGACTCTTTTTACCCCTATCCTCAGTACACTACCTGTTCCTTCATTGTTGTTTTCCTCTTGACGTGGCTATGCAGCAGTTTGGGTTGAGTCTTTGCCTTCCTCGCTATGTCATTTTCATATTGCCTCTCTACTTCTCTTCCCACCCTGACATATTTATTCCTGGCACTCTCTAGTGTTCTGTAATTTCTATAGTTTCTCAACGCCCTTTTACTTAGTTGCTTTGCTAGCCTACATTTATGATTAAAGCATGGGTTTCTCATCTGCATTTTTATTTTTTCATTTTTGGCTTGGATAAACCTGTCTGTTGCCTCCTCACACTTCTGCGTGATGTAGTCCATCATGTCTTGGGCCGTCTTTTTCCTGAGCTCTGTATCCCATGTTATATCTGTTAGGAATTTTCTTATCTTCTCAAAGTTTCCCTTCCGGATTGCCGGCCTTTTGCTTTCTGGTCCCTTCCTTGAGAACATTAACCCTTCTTCGACCAGATTCTCAAACAACATTACACTATGATTACTCATACCCACGCAGGCTTCGAGACCGATTTCCCTTTTTCAGAATCGTTCAGAGTGAATACTAGGTCGATTCTTGCTGGTTCATCGTTGCCTCTCATTCCCGTGGGACCCTTGACATGCTGACTTAAAAAGCATGGTTCATTACCTGTGGACCATCTTTGGTCCACAACAATACTCCCCTATTTGTACTCACCTATTTGTGCTTGCAGGGATTGTGCTCTGGCTCTTTGGTCCCGCCTCTCAACCATCAATCAACTGGTGTACAGATTCCTGAGCCTACTGGGCTCTATCATATCTACATTTGAAACTGTGTATGGAGTCAGCCTCCACCACATCACTTCCTAGTGCATTCCATTTACTAACCACTCTGACACTGAAAAAGTTTTTTCTAATGTCTCTGTGGCTCATTTGGGTACTCAGTTTTCACCTGTGTTTCCTTGTACGTATTCCACCCGTGTTAAATGATCCATCCATGTCTACCATGTCAATTCCCCTGAGAATTTTGTGCATGGTGATCATGTCTTCCCGAGGTCTTATGTGTTTCAGCGACGTGAGGAGCAATTCACTCAGCCTTTCCTCGTACCTCATGCCCAATATTTCTGGGACTACCCTAGTGGCATACCTCTGAACTTTTACCAGTTTCGTCTTTTGCTTGACGAGGTACGGGCTCCATGCTAGGGCTTCATAATCCAGGATTGGTCTTACATACGTGGTATACAAGGTTCTGAATGGTTCCTTAAAAAGGTTTCTGAATTCAGTTCTGATATTAGTAAGCCTTGCATACGCAGCCGATGTTTTTTTGGGGATGTGAGTTTCAGGAGACAGGTTTGTCGTGATATCAACGCCTAGATTTTTCTCTTTATCCGTTTCGTGAAGAACTTCATCTCCCATTTGGTATCCAGTGTCTGGCCTCCTATTTGGTCCACCTATTTTCTTTACCTTACATTTCCTTAGGTTGAACTTTAACAGCCATATGTTGGACCATTCATTAAGTTTGTTCAGGTCATCTTCAAGCCTCATACTATCTTACTCTGTCTTCATCCACCTCATAATTTTTGAATCAACAGCAAACATTGAGAGGAACGAGTCTTTTCCCTCTGGGTGATCAAATACATTTATCAGGAACAGTATAGGTCCAAGAACTGATCCTTGAGGGACTCCACTGGTGACGCCTTGCCATTCCGAAACCTCACCTCTCACAGTGATTCGCTCTTTTCTGTTGCTTAAATACTCCCTTATCCAGTGGAGTTCCTACCCTTTCACTTCAGCCTGCATCTCCAGTTTGTGCACCAGTCTCTTATGTGGTACTGTGTCAAAGGCTTTGTGGAAATCAGCAAATTTGCAGTCTGCTTAGCCCTCTCTTTCTTGCCTGATCATTGAATTCAGTTAACTCTGTGAGGCATGATTTGCCATCCCTGAACCCATGCTGATGTTGTGATACAAAGTTCTTCTGCTCCAGATGTTTCACTAGCTTTCTTCGCAATTTTTTTCCATCACCTTGCATGGTATGCAAGTTAGTGACACTGGCCTGTAGTTCTGTGCCTCCTGTCTATCCCCCTTCTTCTATATTGGGACTACATTGGCCGTCTTCAAAATTTTTGGCAGTTCACTTGTTACCAGTGATTTGTTATACACCATGGATAGTGGCAGGCACAGTGCTTCTGCTCCTTCCTTCCTTCCTTTAGTGTCCAAGGTAAGATTCCATCTGGGCCTATAGCCTTTGTCACTTCCAACTCTAGCAGATGCTTCCTCACCTTCTCACTGTTAATCACAAACTCATATAGTGGTGTTTGGTTAGCTATTCCCTCTCTTATCTTTGGGACTCTCCCTTGCCCTACTGTGAAGACCTCCTGGAATTTCGTATTGAGTTCCTTGCACACTTTCTAATCGTTTGAAGAGTTTTTTCTACCCCTATCCTCAGTTTCATTACCTGTTCCTTCATTGTTGTTTTTCTCCTGATGTGGCTGTGCAAGAATTTAGGTTGAGTCTTTGTCTTGCTTGCTATGTCATTTTCATATTGTCTTTCTGCCCCTCTTCTCACCCTGACATATTCATTCCTGGCATTCTGGTATTTTTCTCTGCTCACTAGTGGCCTGTTATTTATTTAAGTTCTCCACGCTCTCTGTACTTAGTGGCTTAGCTAGGTTATATCTCTGATCAAACCATGGGTTTCTCGTCTGCATTTCATCTCTTTCCTTATGGACAGGGACGAACTTGTCTACTGCCTCCTTACACTTCTGTGTGAGGAAGTTCATAGTGTCTTAGGCCGTCTTTCCCTCTGAGTTCTTTTTCTCAAGATATATCTGTTAGGAATTTTCTTATCTCCTCATAGTTTCCCTTTTGGAATGCCATCCTCGTGCTTTCTTGGTCCTTCCTTAAGTATATTAACTCTTCTTCGACCAGATCCTCAAACATCAGTACACTATGATCGCTCATTCCAAACGGGGTATCGAAACCGATTTCTCTTACGTCGGAGTCATTCAGTGTGAATACTAGGTCGAGTCACGCTGGTTCATCTTTGCCTTTCATTCTTGTGTGCCCCTCTGACATGCTGACTTAAAAGGCTTCTTGTCGCCACTTCCAACAGTTTGGCTCTCCATGTTTCCTCACCTCCATGTGGTTCCTTGTTCTCCCAGTCTATCCTTCCGTGACTGATGTCCTCTATGATGAGCAGGCATGATGAGCCATGATGGGCAGGAGAAACTGTGAAGGGCAAGAGGTGTGGGCACAGGAAGAGACTTTGGTTGGGAAAGGGGAGGTGGGAAAGATGGATGGCATGTAGGGAAACATCGGGGTCCAGGGGTTGGGGAGCAGGGGGGCATGGTCTGGGGGAGGGTCTCTACTGGTTAGGGAGGTACAGAGTGGTCCGGCAAGGTGGGGAAGTACTGGTATTGTGAGTAATGTGTTGTGGTCCGGCAAGGTGGGGAAGTACTGGTATTGTGAGTAACGTGTTGTGGTCCGGCAAGGTGGGGAAGTACTGGTATTGTGAGTAACGTGTTGTGGTCCGGCAAGGTGGGGAAGTACAGGTAGTGTGAGTAACGTGTTGTGGTCCGGCAAGGTGGGGAAGTACAGGTAGTGTGAGTAACGTGTTGTGGTCCGGCAAGGTGGGGAAGTACAGGTAGTGTGAGTAACGTGTTGTGGTCCGGCAAGGTGGGGAAGTACAGGCAGTGTGAGTAACGTGTTGTGGTCCGGCAAGGTGGGGAAGTACAGGTAGTGTGAGTAACGTGTTGTGGTCCGGCAAGGTGGGGAAGTACAGGTAGTGTGAGTAACGTGTTGTGGTCCGGCAAGGTGGGGAAGTACAGGTAGTGTGAGTAACGTGTTGTGGTCCGGCAAGGTGGGGAAGTACTGGTATTGTGAGTAACGTGTTGTGGTCCGGCAAGGTGGGGAAGTACAGGTAGTGTGAGTAACGTGTTGTGGTCCGGCAAGGTGGGGAAGTACAGGTAGTGTGAGTAACGTGTTGTGGTCCGGCAAGGTGGGGAAGTACTGGTATTGTGAGTAACGTGTTGTGGTCCGCAGTATGAGAGCAGTCCGCTAAAATGCCACCTGATGGACGAATGGCGGATCCCAGGAGGAATGTTCAACAACAAGAAGGACCTCGTCTGTGTCATGCGTTGTGCGCAGCAGTCAAAGTGCTTGTATGTGTACCACAACGGTGAGTCCCTGGCACTGCTGCATGTATATGTACCACAACGGTGAGTCCCTGGCACTGCTGCATGTATGTGTACCACAACGGTGAGTCCATGGCACTGCTGCATGTATGTGTACCACAACGGTGAGTCCCTGGCACTGCTGCATGTATGTGTACCACAACGGTGAGTCCCTGGCACTGCTGCATGTATGTGTACCACAACTGTGAGTCCCTGGCACTGCTGCATGTATGTGTACCACAACGGTGAGTCCCTGGCACTGCTGCATGTATGTGTACCACAACGGTGAGTCCCTGGCACTGCTGCATGTATATGTACCAGAAGAGTTAGGCACTGGCACTGCTGTGTGTATACGTTCCAGAACAGCATGTCCCTGGCGCTGCTGAATTACTGTGTTCCAATACCATGATTCCCTGGCACTGTTGGGTTTATAGATGCCAGAAAGGTGAGTTACTGGCACTGTTGCGTATATATGTACCAGTACGGTATGTTCCTGTTTCTGCTGCATGTATGTGTACCAGAAAGATGAGTCCCTGGCACTGCTGCATGTGTGGCGTAGCAGAACGGTGAGACCCAAGCACTACTGCGTGTATGGGTCTCCGAACGGTGAGTCCCTTGCACTGCTGCGTGTATATGAATCTGAACGGTAAGTTCCTGACACTGTTGCGTTTATACGTACCAGAACTTTGAGTCAGTTTACTGCTGCATGTATGTGTTCCATAACAGGGAATTCTAGCACTTCTGTGAGTATTTATACCACAACAGTGAATCCATGGCACCGTTGCATGTATAGGTACCAGAACGGTGATTGCCATGACACTGCTGCAGATATGTGTACTAGAACGGTGAGTCGATGGCACAACTGAGGTAAGGGTGTGTTACGGCCCTATTGGGTCACAACTGGGGTTCTTCTCTGATGTTATTAGAGTTTGGGTATCCGGCCCCCAAGTTAGTAGTGGCTTTCAAGGGGTGTGTTCCATAACACAAGTAAATTAATGGGGAAGGGATAAAAATGCACTAATTTAAATAGATATATATATTCACCACCACCAATAAGTAAATATATAAACAGTCACTCGCTGGGGCTATAACTACACTTATGTACAATAACTTGTCTTCCTCTGAAGACACAGGATGCTCTACTGTGCTCAAGACGAGTAGCCCTGGTTCTCTTCTCGTGGCCTCACGATGAATCCTTCGATTCCCTAGGCGAATCTACCCTGGCCACAGGCCAGCCAAATCACAGTCCCACTGGATGCACCGTCGTGGGGGCCTTCAACCACAAATCCAGCCTGTAGCTGGCAGGTTCCAATCAGCTCTGCTGCGTAGGCCACTCCACGACCGATACTAGGGTTGCGAGCCCTAGACAGGAGCCTCGTGTGATGCTGCTGATCACTCTTCTCTCTCAACACCCCAGTGGCTAGTCTTCTCCACCAGTCAGCCCCGGGTACGACAACTCCTGGTTCTGCCACATCACAGGCAGGCTAACACAACAGTGTTTATTCGGGGGGGGGGGGGTGACTCACAGCTTCTGCAGCAAACTCGTGGAGATACTATGGCTGCCTTGGGTAGACTGCCCACCGTCCGAATCAGCAGTCCCAGGTCGACTCTGTAATCAGACACGTCATCAGTACTAGTTACACTCTAGGGCAGCTCACTTACCGGCTTAGACACAAACGTCCACCTATCTACTCCATAGATGGCGTTCCTGTCTAAGCGCCACCTCATCAGAGGTCAGCAGCGGCTACGTTACTAGCTGATCAAGACGGGAAACCAGCCCCTGTGGCCCGTATATCCCGTCCTCACTAGATGGCGCCGTCCATTTGGAGGGGGTTTCGGGAGCTGACTGGCAGATGGCGTTGTCGTCACTGCTCCGTGCTCAACCCGTCCTCTTAAAAATAACGTCACTTTTGGCCCGTATGCGCGATATGGCTAAATTTGGACGTAATTTGAAATGAAATCGACTCGCAAAAGTGACGTTTTGTTCCGTTTTCTGTTTGAGTCGGCCGGCGTACGCGCAGAGGTTATAAGAGGACACGTTAAATTCACGTTTTTCATAACGTTTTGAAACTTTATGAGAATTTCCTGCCCACCTAACCTATCAGAGGACCCTTAACTTACTGTTGTTGAAAAAAAAAATCCCAAATTTATTTTCATATTTTTTTCATTTTCAAATTACGTCCAAATCCGGCCATACGGGCAAACGGCCAAAAGCGACGTTCTTTTTAAGAGGACAGGTTGCCGTGCTAGGACGCTGGACTCGGGTCCGTAACAGGGTGCCAGAATTATGAGTCGCTGCCACTGTTGCATGAATGTGTTCAAAACGAATAGTTCCTTGCGCTTTTTGCGTGATTTTGTACCTGAAAGGTGAGTCCCTATTACTGATGCAGTAATGAGTTCCAGAACAGTGTGTCCCTAGCACTGCTACATTTATGTGTACCAGCCGTGAGAGTCACTGGTACCGCTGCAGGTATGTGTACCAGATAAGTCACTGACACGTCTGCATGTATGTGTGCCAGAAAGATGAGTTCTTGTCATTGTTGCATGTATGTGTGACAGAACAGTTTTTCCCTGCTGCTTATAGGGGACCCAGAATGGTGAGTCCCTGGCACTGCTGCATGTATGTGTACTGGAACGGTGAGTGGCAGGGACTGCTGCATGTATTGTACCAGAACGGTGAGCCCTTGGCACTGCTGCATTTATAGGTACCAGACCGCTAGTCTGTGACACTGTTGTATGTATGTATACCAGAACGGTGAGTCCCTGACAAGGTTGCGTATATATGCTCGAGAACGGTGAGTCCCTGGCACTGCTGCATTTATTGGTCCTGAATTTTTCCCTGGCACTGTTGCAGGAATGTGTACCAGAACAGTGAGTCCCAGGCACTGCTGTACGTATGGGTATTTAAACTACTGTGTTATTAGCACTGCTGCATGCATGGTACAAGATGCATACATTGTACAAGTCCCTGACACTGCGACAGGTATGAGTATAATAACGGTGAGTCCCTGGTACTCTTGCAGGTATGTGTACCAGAAAAGTTAGTCCATGAAACTGATGTATGCGTATGTACCAGACGGTGAGTCCTTGGTACTGCTGCATTTATGTGTACTAGAATGTTAAGTCCCTGGCCCCTGCTGCGTGAATCTCTGACTTGCTGCAGTTATTGGTAAAAGAACGGTAAGTCCCTGGCACTGCTGCAGGTATGTGTACCAGAACTGTGAACTCCTGACACTGCTCTAGGGACGTGTACAAGATAAGAAAATCCCTCCACAGCTGCAGGTATGTTTACAAGAACGGTGAGTCTTTGGCACTGTGGCAAGTATGTGTACCAGAACTGTTTGTCTCAGGCACTGCTGAATAAATGTCAACCAGAACGGCATGTCTCTGGCACTGCTGCATATATGTGTTCCAGAACGGTGAATCCCTGGTACTTCTACATGTAAATGTTTATGTAACGGTTAGTCCATGACACTGCTATATGTATGTGTACCACAACAATGAGTCCCTAGCACTGTTGAGTGTATGTAATCCAAAATGGTGAGTCCCTGGCACTGCTGTAAGTATGTGTACTAAAACGGCAAGTCTTTGACTCTGCTGCGAAATGGTGAGTCTGGTGTAACGTATCGGAAAATGAAAAAGAGAAAATGTAAAACGAGGTTTGAGCAAGGGGTGACGGAGGTAGAGAGGTGTGAGGGAAAGAGAGGTAGAAGTGGTCAGGGGAAAAGGAAGGTTGAGAATGAGAGGGAGAGACTGAGATCAAGGAGGAATAAGAAGAGTAGAAAGTAAGAGTGTTAGAATAGTAGAAAGATAGATCGCTTGAAGGATGAAAGTAGCTGCCAACATCCAATCTAATTCAGTACAGTACATACAAGACAAGGATTGGAACGTGTTTGTACAATAGGGCTACCAAAACCGTCCATGTCTACCTATATATGTTGCAACCCGTTCTCGCACTTTCGTATAGTCAATATTGACTTATTAAATACGTGCATATGTAGCATACTAATTTATTGTTTCTATTTTAGTTTACCTTGAAAAGCTTCATAGAAAACACCGACCTTACCTAACGTTCTTCGTATGTTAAGATAATCATCTTATTGCATCGTAATTACAATTATTACTTAACCTATTATAGGCATAGGTTAAGTAATAATTGTAATTACGAAGCAATTAGATGCTTATCTTAACGTACTAAGAAGGTTAAATAAGGTCGGTGTTTTCTATGAAGCTTTTCAAGGTAAACTAAAAAATTCACAATAAATTAGTATGTCACATATGCACTTATTTAATAAGTCAATATTGACTGTAAGAAAGTGCAAGAACGGGTTGATATGTTGTTAGCATGTATTCGTATATTAAAGTCTTAAAAACGAGTACTCTTAGAGGGCTCTCTACTCTAGCTTTCAATATAAGACGTTTTAAGGGACAAAATTAAAGAAATTTAAAAAATAAGCTAATCTATTAAATATGTTACATGAGATCTTCACTCATATGGATTTCATAATTCATTCATATCTCTGGATGTTAAATGACAAAAAGAATATACAATGTGATTCACCACACAAGGCATTGAAGACATTACAGGTGACTTCCTGTGAAAATCACACACCTTAAGCTGGAAACACATAAAATTTGTCACCTTAAAGTTCAACTCACCAAATTGTTTGAGTCTTTGAGTATAAGGTGGATAGACAAGGAGGAGGAGGGTGCTCGATTGACTGACAGAGTCCCCTGACAGCCTGGACTGGCTGCGACCTCCAGACAAGCGAGCTAGCTCTCTCCTGCTCGGTCTTCGATCCTCTGTGTCTCATCTCCTGAATATACAGTTCCTTAAGTATTTATTGGGAATCAGGAGCTAGGCTCAGGCCATCCACCTACCACGCCTAAACAGCGGCTTGTTTGATGGAAAGACACAACCAAACGTCTGCAATTATCAGCTTAGTTGAAATCAAGGTCAAATCACATGACCTGACCCGAAGGCAACCTCTGACCATTAAATCTCTAGGTGTGACTTCTTAATTGCTAGAGACAGACAGTCTGGCGCCTCAAATATCATGTATAGCTGACTCTTGTATGTCAAATAAAATTATAAAACATCTTTATAGTGTTACACTGGTTCTTCTGCAAGTATGTTTTCCAGAACGGTGAGTGCCTGCACTTCTGCATGTATGTGCACGAGAACAGTGAGTCCCTAGCACTGATGCGTGTATGTGTACCAGAATGGTGAGTTCCTTGCACTGCTGCCTGTAACTGTATCAGAACGGCGTGTCCCTAGCACTGCTGCATGTATGTTCTTGTCACGGGGGGTGGGCTGGGGCTCCACTGGCAATCGGCTGCTAGGGGCTCAGAAGGCAGAATACTCAGCCCCTCCGACTCACGGGACTCACCGGAGTCTATTGGTCCCACAGAAAAAGACTAGCAACGCCCACCACCGCAGGTCTTTGCTCCCACCACTATGAGGTGCCACTGATTCACCCTGAGAGCCCTTCAGTCAACCACGGGGAAACTGCTGTTAGCAATTCCGGCCTAGACCCGTGGAGAAGTGAAGGAAGACCCAGGCTTACCTTCTAACAATATCTTTCCCTGAGTTTTGCCAGACAAAAATGGTGCAGGAATTCCTTTCCCGCCTGCCTTCCCTACCTTCTTTTAACAAGGTCGCCAGCTGGGTTGGTATATCTGCACCACAGCAATGCAGTTCAGTGGGTGTATTCTATACTGCATTGTTGCCAAAGGGTTGCTACTCCTATAGAGTTGACATTGGTCTGTCAGCCAAAGGTACCCTTCCATAAAAGTCTGTGTGGCTTTACCTCTCTCCAGCCCTACATTGCTTGTTGCCAAAGTGTTGCCACCATTTCGGCAGTGATACTGGTCGGATGGTCTAGGATACACTTTTATATAAGTATGTGCTGCGTTACCACTCTCCAGGCAATAAGACCTTCTGTAGAAAACGTGGTTTTCACTAGGTGGAACTATGATAACCCTCGAGTATGCTCATAGAGATTATTATGGAGGCACCCTTAAACACAATGATAAAATGTGTGAATTTACTGACATAAGCTACATGATCACACATACATTTACAAGCATTACAGGAATGAAAAATGAGAATAGTAAGTCTGGAGATCGTCAGCAACTCTTCTTTCACGACCTCCAACAACTCCTCCAATTGGGCAGATTAAAAAGGGGCCACACACTCCCTCACAGAGAGGCCTCTTCGTCAACGTCGGCTACCACCTCTTCAACTGCCCCGTCGTCCACACTCGCTGTCCTCTTCAACAGTCCTGGACACAAGCTGTCCTGCAGCATATCCTACTACTAATGTATCAATGTTATATTGCAACATACATAGGTAAATATCGTGGCCTGTCTAGCCTACTCAAACAAGGGGTAATGGGAGGGAAATTGATCTACCTTAACATTCCTGGCTCACGACGCCTGTCCCTCGATGGTGTGAGGTTCCCACGCTTCCTGAGTCGGTCCTTGACGATCCAGGAACGTTCCACAGGTCCTCAGGTGTCGTGAAGCCTTCGCGTCGTCGCTGAACTACTCCCTAGAGTTTCAGATATCCCAATCCTGGTTCACCAATGGGCACTGAGCTAATCACTGTATGTACACACTCGTCCCTTCCACAAGGCGTTGCTCCTTGCCCTAGGAACGGTGTCGTCCCTCCAAAATTCTAAGTGAGCGTGACCCGGTCACAACTAGGCCTGCCCGCCACATCTTCCAGACCCTCCAGCGTAAGCGGCGCCCCTACAGCGTCGTCGCCGACCGATTCTTCAAGTTTTGGCACTTCTCTGCTCAATGAACTTGGTTTCTTATTGCTTCCCGGAAGCACAGGGGTCTCCAATAACAATGGTGGGCTGCGATAGCTAGTTTAATCCACTGAGTAAGGCTTGTAGAGCCTCAGATCCTAGAGAGCTGTTTGAGGATCACCTCCACAGCCAGGTCAACTCTGACGCTACCACCGCTGGCGTCGCCAGGGACACTCGGTGATGTCACGGGGGGCTCTGATTGGTCGCCTGTTACCTAAGTCAGCCATTCCTCACTCGGCTGGCGTCCTCTACAAAATGGCGGATCTGCAGGTAGGGGGTACCATTTCATTTGTATCAGGGCGCCACTTTCCCCTTACCTACAACTTATAATGTAAATTTCTCCCTTATCAGGCGGCCGCTCTGGTCGCCACATATACCAACAGACTCCCTGTATCTCAGAGAATAAGTAAAGAAAGCTGATATGACTCTTAAAGCAGGCAAACGGAAGAAATAGGAGAGGGCACCGTAACAGTGTTCCCAGAATGATGAGTCCCTGTCACTTCTGTGTGTATGTGTACTAATGGAGTAAGAGACTGGCACTGCTGCATGTATTTGTAACTGTACATTGAGTCCCTGGTCTGCTGCATGTATGAATACCAGAACGATGAGTCCCTTGTAATATTGCAGGTATGTGTACCAAAACGGAGAGTCCCTGACACTGCTTCACGTACATGTACAAGGATGTTGAGTCCCTGGCACTGCTGCAGGTAGGAATAAAAGAACGGTGAATTCTTGTGTTGGCTGCAGGTATGTTTACAAGAACGATGAGTCTTTGGTACTGCTGCATGTATAGGTCCCAGAATATTTTGTCCCTGGCACTTTTGCAGGTATGTGTTCCAGAACAGTGAGTCCCCGGCACTGATGTAAGTATTGGTACCAGAACAGCGAGTCATTCTCACTGCTGCATGTATGTGTACCATAACGGTGAGTCCATGACACTTGCTCATACTTGGGTTGGACGGTAGAGCATCGTTCTGCTCGGCGTTCCATCCCCGACCGTCCAAGTGGTTGGGCACCATTCCTTCCCCACCCCCTTCCCAACCCAAATCCTTATCCTGACCCTTTCCCAGTGCAATATAGTCGTCCCTGGAAACACAAACCGAAACTGTCTCTATTTTCCGCTTGTTACCACTTGTAATAAAGTTGTTACATCTTGGCTTAATGTGTTTATGACGTATTAGAACGTTGTTACAACTTGCTATATTGGTTGTTATAATTGGTTAGGAAATGATAAAACTTGTTCGAACGTCGTACCAACGTCGTAGTTTCGGTGTGTGTTTGGCAGGTAAAGTCTTGGTGCTTCCCCCTGACAATGCCCTTCCCCTCCCTTTCGTGTATGTACAACAGAACGGTGAGTCCCTGGCACTGCTGCGTGAAGGAGTGCCAGAACGGTTAGTCCCTGGCACTGCTGCATGTATGTGTTCCAAAACAGTGAGTCCCAGCTGTAACTATGTTGTGACGTGCTTAGGTAGTGAAGCTAATACCTGGTCGATGGCAAAAGCTCTCACGCATATTAAATATGAAAAGTAATACAAAGTAAATAAAACTGCTAAAGCCATTTGCGGAGTAAAATTTGCAGGAGTTAACAAACAGCATAAACAATTAAATACTTTACTTATAGTAGCAATCATAACAACAAAATATTTCATGAGACAAACTTGGCTGAGCCAAATGAAAATAAACTTAATTTTCACTCCATAATAAGAAACAAAAGGGTGACTATACACTATGTACACTAGGCCACACGTCCACCGTCACACGTCGTATGAGGACCATATCGAGTGAAGGAGGAGACGTGTAGAACCCGAGAGAGCACAAGGCGTAATCTGCTGGCTAGGTTGTTGTTGTTGTTGTTGTTGTTTAGGATTCGCTACTTAGAACAAAAAGTTGCAAGTAGCACGGGCTATGGTGAGCCCGTAGTGGCTAGGTCACAGTCAGGAGCTTATACAGGCCTGTGGGTGACGTAACGGCTGGTGCCAAGTTAAGGTGTAACGATGAGCCAGTGAATTAATGGGTAGTTAACGAGTGTTGAACAGGGCAACAGCGCACACACCTGGCATGAGCTCTCGGGGCAGGGTAGGGGGTCCGTGGTGGAGCTCTCCAGACGTCTGGCTGGAGGTGACCGTCTGGTGTTGTAGTAAAGGAGGTAGTGTACCATGAAGGTTTTGAGGGTCATAGGAAGAGGCACCTTTCCACTGTTATGGAGACGAACAACGTAACGCCTCTTCCCCGAAGCCTCTTCCTATCGCCTGAGATGCTGATGCTGGAATGAGATTGGAAGCGGGAGGTTCCACTACATGGACTCGGGAGAGTGCGTCTGCGATGACATTGTCCGAGCCTTTGATGTAAAAGATCTTGAGATTGTAGTTCTGCAGGTACAAAGCCCATCGAGTAAGAGTTGGTTGGCAAAACTGGGCTTACTGCAGGTACCGAAGAGGATTATCAGAGTAGATGGTGATGGAGTGATGTCCTTGAAGATATGGTTCCTAATGCGGTAAGCACAGGATGATGACGAGTAGCTCCTTCTCAACTGTACTGTAGTCAGGCTGGTCAGGTTTCAGCTTGTAGCTGTAGTAGCTGACTGGCAAGACTTCTCCCTCTCGCTGTTACATCAGGACACCCCCAATGCCGGTGCTGCTGACATCAACATTAAGGATGAAGAGTCTCTTCACATCTTGCGAGGTGAGAATGGGATTAGTACAGAGTTTTAACTGCTCAAAAGCAATAGTTTGTGAGGTGTTCAAAATGTACTTTTTCTTAGGGCAGGTAAGGTTGATGAGAGGTATGGACACAGTACTGAAATATCGGCAAAAGCGACGATAATAAGATGCTAGGAACGACGACGATAAGTCCTAGTAAACTCATGAGTTGTTTACGTGAAGTAGGCTGAGGATATTGCTGAATAGCTTACAGGTGAATGCCAAGAGCTGCTATGTTTCCCCTGTCTATGATATGATAAAGAGAGTACACTTTACCTTTGGCAAACATGGACTTGCTCAAATAAATGGCAAGGCCGGCCTGGAGAAGTTTGTACAACAATCATTGTAGCTTATGTAGGTGTCCGTTCCAGGTGTTGGTGGCTTCACCGAGGTCATCCAGGTAGGCGTAGGTATCGTCAAGGTCTTGGATGACGATGTTGACAGCTCGCTGGAAGAGAGCTGGGGCATTGCAGAATCCAAAAAGCCGTCGCTCATATCTAAAGAGGCCAAAAGGATATGTGAAAGCAAATATGTTCTTAGCACGCTCTATTAGACTGATCTGATAATAGCCCTTTAAGAGGTCTATTTGTAATAGGAATTTGCCCTGATAAGAACGTTGGGGGCACAAGTGAGAATCCCCCCTTCCACGAGATGACTCTTAATTCGGACTATAGTTGCCAGACTCTCGTAGTTGGGGGCTGTGCTTCACTTCCCAGAATGGAAGCTCAGGTGATCTTAGGACACGACTCCTGTGGGGGATGTGTTCTCCTGAACTTGATCAAGGGCAAAGAATGTATAAAGCCCTACAGAAGGACTAGCGCGACGGATGCCGAGGGAGATGCAACGGAAATTGCGAGAGCGGCATTTCCATTATGCGCGGTGACATCACGACAGAGTGTGTAGGAGGATGATGTGAGTGGATCTGGTCACGCCGAAAAGGACATCCCGGGTTACCTGGGGCTCAATCTTGTGTTCGGAGAGGAGACCGGAGGACAAGTGCCAGGTGATGAAGGTTCGGATAAGGGTATCCAAATTACTCTCACCAGTCCTCTCGGGGTTGACAGCGCCGGTCTAGGTGAGCTGCAGAAGGAATAGTTCCCAGAGTTGATGCGGAAGGCTGAAGGAAATCTCGCCGGACCCGAGCCACCGGCTCACTTCTTTATGGAAAAGGGAGTATTAATGAGATGGTGGAGACAGGTACGAGAAGAGGCGAGTGATGGAATGCTGGCAGTGAGGCGTCAGGTGGTGGTGCTGGCATGGTATAGAGGCGCGGTATTCGAGCTTGCGCACTTAGTGAATCCCACGGGTCACTTGGGAGTGACCAAGACCTTAAGACGGATTCTGGTACATTTTTATTGTCGGGCATGGACGCATATGTAAGGAAGGTCTGCAAGACATATTTCCCGCGCCAAAGGGCTGGGAAAGAACGTCCCTACCATCCCGAAAGCACCTTTAGTACCAGTTAATGCGTTTGGCCAGGCGTTCGAACGCCTAATTATCGACGTTGAGGGATCATTATCTAGAACAAAAAGAGGAAATCATTACTTGCTAACCATCATGCGAGTAGGGAGTTTTACGATGTAGCCCATCCCCCTCCATTTTGGATGGAGTGGTTTCGGACATGTCAAAAGTTGTAATAAGGTTGCAGGAACGTTTGCGGCAACATTGGGTAACTTGAGGGGGACGTGATGCCCGCTGTACGATAAATATAGGATAGGTAGTGTTCGAGTGAGGTGTGTATTGTGAGAACGCTGTAATTTTTTTTTTAGGTGAAATGTAACACTTTCTGTTGAAATGTTGGAAAAGATACATTTTCTGTTGAAATGTGAGGATGAGATTGGTAGATGGAGAAGTGGGAGGAGAGTGAAGTCTGAAGATGCAGGTGAGTGGGTGAAAGGGTCATAAAGATTGTAAGCTCTGCCACCAAACTTCCTGACAGAGAGACAGAGATCGTGTTTAGGAGCAGACGTGATTCGGAGAGTGGTAAGAAGAAGTAAGGTGGGGGGGAGGAGGAGAACAATATATAATACAGGAAGAATAAGGATTAAATAGGGAAAGAGTAAAGGAAGCAGGAGGAGGAGGGGGAGCTGCGCCAGCAGCAGCAGGAGGAGGAGCAGGGGAGAGTAAAGGAAGCAGCTGCACGAGGAGGAGCAGGGGGAGAGGGAGAGGGGGCGATTGATGTATAATAAAACACACACACACACCCAACCTGAAGGAGAAGAATCGCTGAAGGTGTCCCATGATGCATCTTGATGTCACCTTCCTCATTGGGATCGCTTCCGGAAATCGCGGCAAAGCGCACATGAGTAGGGAGTTTTACGACGTAGCCTGTCCCCTCCGGGGACAGGCTACGGAGTGCCCAAGGTAGGGTAGGGTAGGAGTGCCCAAGGTCATCCAATTTGATTGTGGAAGCGTTTTCTAATGGAAGTGGTTTAGGCAGACTATCGCAGGCTTGGTAATAACCCAACTACAATCATCACTCTACAGGCCTCAGTTGCAAGGAATGATTGAGAGGTTCCACTCCACCCTGAAGACCATATTGTGAGTATATTGTGCGGAACAGGGAGTAGAGTGGAATGAAGCTATATGTCCAGCCCATAAGAGATTTTGCCATAAGAGATGCTGTGGTAGAGTTTCTGGGATTCTCTCCAATCCAAATGGTGTTCGGACATGAAGTGAGAAGTCCGTTGGTGATGTTAAAGAAGCAGTTGACGTCGAGGAAGACACTAAAGACATTGGAGGAATATGTGCGGAAGTTCGGGAAACGGTTGAAAACAGCATAGAAGCTGGCTGTTAAACACCTGAAGATAGCGCAAAACAAGATGTCGATTTGGTACGACAAGAATGCTGTCCCAAGAGAGTTTGAGGTGGGAGCCAGAGTGATAATGTTGCTACCTGTGAGAGATAGAGTGACGGAATCACGCTCTGGTGGTCCATACTCGGTCGTCAGGCAAGTAGGCCGGGTAAACTACGAAATCAGCTAGCCAAATCGCTCCCGCAAGACACAAGAATGTCACATCAACTGATTGAAGCCCTACCTCCAGTAAGAACAGGTGAAAGCGAACGGGAAGAAAACGACACAGTCAGGAGAAGAACGAAGTTCACTGTCCAGTGGCATTTTACTCGAAGAAGTTTGAGAAGTACCAGCGAGCTTATAGTACAGTGGAGAAGGAAGCTCTAGTCCTGATCATGGAATTGAAGCATTTGGACGTCTATGTGGGTGAAAGTACTAGACCCATGCGAGTGTTCACCGAGCATAACACCTTGACGTTCGTGCATAAAATGAAGAACTTGAACTAAAGGCTGACGAGATAGTCTCTACTGTTGCAAGAATACTGGTTGGAAATCAACCACATTAAAGGAAGAGAGAACGTGATAGCGGTTGCCCTTTCCTGGCTTTACTAATCGATATGACTCTTATTTTAAGGGGAGGGGGGAGGGGGTATGTTACAGTCCCCTTTCTTATATTTCTCCCCAGTGTCAGCGTTAAGAGTCATAGCTTGTTACCTTGCAGGTTCCCCGAGATGAAGGGAATCATTTAATATGAGAGGCTACTGGATAGATAACTTATTTATGGAGAAATTATCATTTATAAGTTTTGCAGGTAAGGGGGCATATGCACCTAATACATACAAAATGGCGACGTCTCTTACGGTTTGGCGCCACGATGTGAGGGAGATTCACGGACCGTTGACGCGAGCAGAAGTGCATCAGTAAGCACTCGAGATTGGAGGTTCTAGGAGCCTCGCTCAGTGGATTGAGCAACCTTATGCAATCTACCGTTTGTCGCAGAGGATTAGTATACTCCTTAGGAGCACGTTGAAGCCAAGTTCAGTGGGCGAAAGAAGTGCCAAATTCTTGTCGTTGTTAGTCTGCAACTGAAGGTGAGCGGCGAAACTGGGAGGGCAAGTATGACGCCCTGCGGGTTCCGCCCTGGTATGACGGACAGAGCTGCCGTGACCGGGTCACATCTACGGAAGTTCCAAGGGCAATCATCACGTCTGGATCCATGAGAAAAGGTCTCAGTGAAGGAGCGAGTGTGGAAAGCGACGTGATAAGTTACCACTGGTTTGACCAGCTTGGAAGAACTGAATTCAGGACACAGGAACAGAAATGACGCGATTAATCCACGATGCCTGAGGACCTGAGACACGTGACTGGAATACCGAGGAGCGACCTGGGAACCGTGTACCTTCTACCATCAGAGGACAGACATCGATGGACAGGAATGTTTAAGGTAAATCATTATTTCCCTCCCATTGTCCCTTTGATGACTAGGCTACAGAGGCCCAACATATATATTTATATTAGTGTGTTTCTCATTATGATTAATGAAAACTAGTTTTAGTATTATAGTATGCTGTAGGACAGCCCAGTAATTTCTACTATCCTGGAGAAGACAGCATGGGACGTGTGTGGCAGTGTTGGTGGACGAGAGGTCTACGTCGACGGAGCTGCCTTCCCCTCCCATCAAGAGAGGGTCCGAGTCCCACATTTAAATTTGCCCAGCTGCCCAAGTTACCAGAGGTAGTGAGAGGAGGGCTGCCAACGTTCTCCAGTTCATCTATTCATATATATATCCAAGTGCTTATTTCTTTACATGTTTAATGTAGTTCTTAGTATAGTAAACTTTATATCATTTTTGCTGATGTGTTTAAGTGCGCCCTCCATCTCTCTCTTTGAGCATTATATAAGTAATACTATATGCACCATTCTTTTATCTTTATAATTATTATTGGAAATATTCTAGTGACTAATAACATTTGAGTAACACTGGTATTTATAAAAACATGTTCTAGGCTGGTAACACTGAATAACACTGTGATCGTGGTAACGTATCATTTTGTGGCAACACAGAGTTTAAACACTGAACTGGGATACACAGTTTCAAATCCCGCTGGCGACCTTGTAAGTAATCGAGTGACACAGATGTGTGACAGGTGACCTGTGACCCTTTGTTACGGCGGACAAGGTTCGGAGGAAGTGCTGTAGCTGTAGATGCAACGACTTGCGGTTAGTATCGAGTCTTCCAGCACTCTTCCGTGGGTATAAGGCCGGATCGCAAGTGGCGGTTCCACCTGTGGTTCGACTGAAGGGCTCCCAGGGCGATCAGTGCCACCCAAGTGTGTGGGAGAAAAGACCCGCGGTGGTAGTCATTGTGTGGTCCTCATCTCAGGTACCGACACAGACCCAGTAGGCTTCATAACAAAGGCCATTATGTTGGTCCATATATGGTTCAAAGTTGAAACAGATGTTGGACTGATTTGGCGTGGCTTAGGTGATAGTGAGGATTAGCATACAAGAGTTCATGCAGTTAAAGTAGCTGTTAACCTGGGGTCTGTTTTGTTGACAACGATCAATGTTTAAGTCACCATTTAAGATGGTGTGAATTGGATTGAGTTTAATGCTTAAGATTAAATTCCTCAAATGGAAAATATGTTTAGATAGTTATTTTTAAATCTATAAAGGGCTCCAATAATTCTTGGGAATTTCAAGGATTTGATTGAGAATTAATAGAGATATATTCATAATAGTCGTCTCTATTGTTGATGGCCCCAGTGCAGATTATACCTTGATAACAGGTAACAGAATAACAATTAGCTATATTATTATTAAAATTCTAATTCTAATTGTTATAATTACTAATTATTACTCTTCCTTCTTCTTGGTCTTGAAGGAAGGCGGCCTCAGGTGAAATGGGGCTGTCACGATCTCTGTCTGGAACCCGTAACCGCGGGTCTCCGAAGTCCACCTCCTGATGCTCGTGCCGCCCAGGTTCTGCTTAGGGAGGCTGGGGCTCGTTCTTGCCCTTGCTGAGGTTGTTCTTCTCCGGCCCCTACCACGGCGGTCTCCGGGTTCGGAGTCCCTGTGCTTTCTTTTATCAACTTCGAGGAAACTCCAGAACTGGAGTCTACTAGGGCAGTTCGTTGTTGCCATCAACCTTGTTCTGACAGTTCCTGCGACGGCTCTGGAACCAATCGTATTGGCGTTTTATTTTCCATTGGAAACTTTCAGCGCCGTGGAGAGGGGGGACTTGCTGTTTGGATGACAGCGTCCTCTTCCAGATCAACCTACCCTGGCTTTGTGCCCTGGAGAGGCTATTCCAGACCTACAACCAGAGCGCAAATCCATAGTCCCCAATGACTGATCGATGCCTACTGGTTGTTGTAACTAAGCCTTTTTGTCTGGTCTACGGTTATGAACTGCTGTATAACCAGCCAAGTTGAAATAATTTAGAAGATGTTTATTTAACAATGTATCTGTTAAGATAGTAACAGAGAGTCTAGTACCTGGTGTTTGTAGTTATGTCATTAAAGAGTTCAGTGGTTGATCTATTGTTATGGCATCACTTAGCTAGTATCCCTGTGAGTCCACTTCTGTCTTCTATCGTACAACACTCAAGATACCGTCCCTCATCCTTTCTTCTACTGTACTCATGCCGGCGAGTCCATCTTACTCAGTAAATAACGGTAACCACTCCTCTACAGTATCATCACAATGTCAAAACACCACTTCGACTCTCCAGGAACACACTGGCTGGTTTCCCCTAAAGGCTTCACCTATAACAAGTCTTAACTTAGAAGACAGACGGACATTAATTCCATTGTGTGGTCATTGGGCCATCCCAGGATACGTCGGCCCAATCACCTATACTTCACTGGTTATTACAGACAACTGACACTCTGCACTGACTTGGCCCACTTGTTCCCACTGGAACAATCCTTGATCAAGGTAACACCCACATCACTTCTGCCGGGTAATAAATTAATAGTAAGAAGTCAACTACACAGGTGTCATAAGATCACAGCCTTCCACTAGGAAACAGAATATGGGGTCGGATGCGCTCAACAGATGTCGTTGACATCGTCACATCTATCATTCAGTTTAAATACTATTAGGCAAATGTTAGTTTGAAGTTTCCTTGTGGTATCGTTTGCTTTGTAGTTATTGCAATAATGATTATCAATGCTCAGGTTAATATAGATATATGGTAGCAGATTTAATTTAGGGGTCATTGCCAGTTTGCTTGCAATAAGAATGGAGAAGACTAGTTTAGAATATGCCAATAAGAAATCAAAATGAGGAAAGGGTATGACAGATTATTTTCAGTTATTGTTTAATTTACGTTCTAAATTGACAAAATGATCCCCCCAAAATTCAATTTGAATATAAATTTAAAATATATAAATGCAGAAATAATGAGTTGGCTTCACTGATGAACTTAAAGTTAAAATTTAATAAACACTACATAATATTGTTGAAAATAAAAAAAAAACTAGAAGCTAATATTTTGGAGCAGACATGTAAATAAAGATTGGATGAAATTGATGACATAATACTGTAGTGCAGAGTAATGCAATCAATTTACGATTTGAAAAATTGGCTCAACAGGTTGATATATAGAAGATCGGTCAACTGATCCCGTGAAGGCTCTGGCTTACAGTAGGCTACGAGCTCATCCTGTTTCTTATATGTTTGTTACAAGAAAAAAATAGCAAATAGTTAATATTATTAAGCAAATATATAAGTAGGAATAAAATTAAATAGATGGAGTAATAATGAAGAGCAGGAATGTAATTTAGATTATTAATTACATTAAGATTTAAATAGATAAATTAATAAATGAATGCTTTATTTAAATTTAACCACTATGAATTTTTACTAATAACTGTCATATGGGGGAAAATCTAGATATTATAAAATACTAATATAAAAACTAAAGGAATTTATCTTTATGGAAACATGATGAATATGTGAATGGAGACATGACTGAGGAGTTAGGAACTAATTATTATTGTTATATTTATTAATCAAAAGGGCGAAGAAAAAAAGACAAATTTAAGACAAGGTCAGACTAGGTAATATAAGGTCACTCATATGAGGAGTGACCTTAGGGTTCCGACTACCGGGACCCTAACTAATGCCGACTTAGGGGTCACGACAGTACAGTTGGGTTCATTCTCGACTCATAATCGAAAATTTTGGATTCGAATCCTGGTGGAGACGAAAATATTTAGGCGGTTTTCCTATCACCTAAATCACCTGTTCATCTAATAGTAAATATATACTCAGGAGTTTATCAGCTTGTTGCTGGGTTGCATTCTAGGGTGTATCAGTAAAGCAACCTTGAGGGGACCTAGATCAAAACCTAATGTACATATATCAAAATCAAAATGTTTATTCAAGTAAAAGTACATACATAGAAGATGAGTTACAAACATAATGTTGGATTTATAGATAGAGCTAGTACATACAACACCTAAAACCACTAATACAGCATTTCAGGCAAAGTATATACATATGCACCGGCTACCTGTCCCCCAAAGCAATGAATTATTATTATTAATTCAATATGATGACTTTGGCATCGACCTTTACAGTATTTTTAGAGAGGTTTTCTGTATTTCAGCTATACCAGTCAGGACAAATTTAATATGATAACAAATTAGATTTATCTCCTGGTAACCTTGATAACACAGCTATTTATTATAACAAGCATGTCAATGTACAGTGCTTCTGAATAACCTTATTTGTTATCCAAAAATGATAGTTCCTGTAAAGACTGTAGATGAAAGTCTTAAATTTAGCGGGCAAGGACTAATCCATGCTTATTTTTTTCTCTCGTCTCTTCTCCTCTCAGATACTCATTGTTTACTGTATAGTTAAAGTTTCCGGCCGAGCGTTAACAGTACAGGCGTGCGAGGGTTCAAGTACCCACCAGAGCCCTGGCAGCCCCCCACAACGATCACCACCCTCGGCGGAATGTGTTCTCTTATCTACACAGCCTCTCTTGCTCCGGGTCACCGTAGTTGGGAGTTCTTGGTGAGTCACACATCACAACAGTCACTTCCTCTCTATATCATGCATGATATAATGACGCATATCATGTTGTGCTAATTTGGTTATAACTCATAAGGACAATTGTGTTAAAACATCCTCACCATCCGGATGAATAAATGCTCTGTAAGGCTGAAAAATTAAACTGTTGCAGCGCATCACTCTGTATTCCTATAGATACATATACACCAGGTACGTAAGTACCCTCTTGTGAAAGAATCTTTACATGAATGCAAGAACTCTTGTATATATATATATATTATACATATATACCGTGTTGTAGGAGGCGCAGCGAATTTCTGGCAGCTTTAGTTTGCCTTATGCACATTAAACAAACAAAAGGTAAAACAAAGTAAATAAAACTGCTAAAGTCTTTTGTGGTGTGATAGTTGCAGGAGTAAATAATAGGCATCAATAGTTAAATTCGTTACGTACAATAATAATCATAAGAAAATAATAAATCCTGAAAATTTGGCATACAAACAAAAACAACCTTAATATTTACATTACTTTAGAATAAAAACACGAGTGGCTATACAGTATGTACAACAGGCGCACATCCACCGTCACACGTCGTAGCAAGACCAAACTGAGTGAAGGAGACGTGTACAACCTGCAACCCTTCCTCCAAATAGACAGTATGTTTTAATACTAAATTTAATAAGCACTTTCCTGACTGTCTGCACAGTACATAAATACACTTAATTGTGCTGTTACATTTACCTTCACATATACGCTTCTCATTTCTGTTAATACACAAGTTTTCGTGTTCAATTCTCTATACACACGTTTTATATATAAAACAAAATATTTTTTACTTTTTTTTTAAATAATAGAGATTTTATACAAAATTTAAAAATATCAGGGTTACTTTATAATTTATTGAAAAACTTAAGTTTTGTTTTATTAGTTTTATAAGATGGTAAAATCAATATAGCTATAGATTAAGTACTAATTGGAATTAAGAAGCAATAAATGCTATTTACATGCTTGTCCTCCTACACTCTAATGGTTAGGTTAGGTCGTTTTTTCTATACAGCTTTTTAGGTAAACTTTAATATTCACAATACCTTAGTGCGATGCTGGCGATTAAGTGTATTTATATACTATGCCGATTGTCAGGATTACACTTAGTATTGAAACGTACTGTCTATTAGGAAGATGGGCTGAGCACCTGAGAGAGAACCAGGTTCTCAGGTTCTGTCTACTGGGTTCTTGTTATTGTTTTAGATTTAGCTACTCAGAACGAAATGTCCATGTAGCACAGACTTTGGTGAGTCCGTAATTGAGTTTGGTTATGTTGACCAAACCACACACTAGAAAGTGAAGAGACGACGAGGTTTCGGTCCTTCCTGGACCATTATGAAGGCGATTGTGATGAGAGGAATGAGGCAATGGTAATAAACAGGCATGAGAGAGGTGAGGAGAAGGAAATCTTAGAGAAAGAAAAAGCATGGCAATCGGCACGGAAAGTAAGGTGTAATAAAGGTGGGTTATAATAGGAATAAGAAAGGGATCGTAAGAGAAAACAAGAGGAAAGAAAAAGAAGAAAGAAAAAAAGGAAGGTTATAGGCTTATGTTAGGTCACGTTTCTTAAAAACGTGACCTCGAGTTTGGTTATTAACGATAACCTTGTTATTGTGATATTTGGGTCAAAGTCTCCCTGTTGGGACTCTGGCAAGAGCTTATATACACTTGCGGGTGGTGTCACGCTGGTGGCAAGGCGAGGTGTAACTATGAGCCAATAAAGTAATGGGTAGTGTGCGTGAGGTGACCACACCGGCTCATACCTGGCATGTGGGGCTCTCGGGGCATGGTAAGGGGTCCGTGGTGGAGCTCTCCAGACGTTTGGCCGGAGGTAGCTGTCTGGTTTGATGAGGTAGAGGAAGTATCGTAGCATAATGGCGTTGAGGGTGGTAGGAGGTGGCAGCTCCCACTGTTATGCAGAATTACGCAAAAGCACCTCTCCGAAGTCTCTTCCTATCGCCTGAGATGCTGATGCTGGCAGGAGATTGGAAGCGGGAGGTTCCACTTCATGGACTCGGGAGAGTACGTATGCGATGATATTGTCCGAGCCTTTGATGTAAAGGATCTTGAGATTGTAGTTCTGCAGGTACAAAGCCCAAACGAAGTAAGCGTTGGTTGGAAAACTGGGCTTGCTGCAGGAACCGAAGAGGGTTATGATCAGAGTAGATGGTGATGGGTTGATGACCTTGATGATAGGGTTCATAATGCTGTAAGCACAGGATGATGGCGAGTAGCTCCTTTTCGACTGTACTGTAATTACGTTGGTGAGGTTTCAGCTTGTAGCTGTAGTAGCTGATTGGCAAGACTTCTCCCTCTCGCTGTTGCATCAGGACACCCTCAATGCCGGTGCTGCTGGCATCAACATTAAGGATGAAGGTTGTTGTTGTTATAGATTCAGCTACTCGGAACAAGTTCCAAGTAGCACGGGCTATGGTGAGCCCGTAACTTACCTGGCACAGGAGCGGGGCAAGTAGCGCGGGCTATGGTGAGCCCGTAGTGGACTTACCCGGCACGGGAGCGGTGCTATCTGTGAAGGATGAAGGGGTCTCTTCACATCTTGCGAGGTGAGAATGGGACTAGGACAGAGTAAAGTTTTTCGCTGTTCTAAAGCAATGGTTTGTGAGTTGGTTCAAATGTACTTGTGTTTAGGGCTGATAAGGTTGGTGAGAGGAGTGGCCACGGAACTGAAGTTCCTGCAAAAGCGACTATAGTAAGATGATAGGCCTAGGAAAAGCACGAGTTGTTTACGTGAAGCAGGCTGAGGCTATTGTTGAATGGCTTGTACGTGAATGCCACGAGGTGCTATGGTTCCTCTGCCTATGATATGACCAAGATAACGTACTTCACCTTCGGAAAATTTGGACAAGCCCAAATTAATGGTGAGGCCGGCCTGAAGAAGCTTGTAGATCAAACGTTGTAGCTGGTGTAGGTGTTCTTTCCAGGTGTTAGTTGCTACAACGATGTCATCCAGGTAGGCGTAGGTATCGTTAAGGTCTTGGATGACGATGTTGACAGCTCGCTGGAAGGTAGCTGGAGCATTGCAGTGTCCAAAAGGCCGTCGCTCATATCTAAATAGGCCAAAAGTAGTAGGAACTATCAGGAGAAAGTGCCAAGCCATTTCGAATATAGCACTGGGAAGGGATGAGGATAATGATTTTGGGATGGTACTGGGGGAGGGGGGGGGAGAAATGGTGCCAAACCACTTGGATGGACGGTCGAAGATTGAACGCCAATCTGCATGAAGCGAGATCGTCGCTCTAACGTCCAGCCCAAGTGATTGGGTGAAAGCAAAGATGTTCTTAGCACGCTCTGTAAAACTGATCTGATAATTGCCCTTTAAGGGGTCTATTTTTTATTGGAATTTAGCGTTAAGGATGGCGTAAGGGTATCGTCGTGACAAGGGGTAGGAATCGTGTACAGTGAGTAAGTTCAATTTACAATAATCTGTGTACAGTCTTACCATGCCGTGTGGCTTAGGCACTAATATACAGGGTGAGGCCCAAGGGGTCTCACAAAGTATGGCCAGTCCATTGTTGAGGAGGTACTTTACTTCGGCAAACATGGTTGCCCTCTTTTGTGAAACTGATGTATTACTGTTGCCGGATGGGCATCGTTTCGCGCAGTAGCTTGTTGTCAGTAGAAAAGTAGAGAAAGTAGAGATGTAGTCACACACCTAACCGTGTGTGACCACGTGGTTAGGTGTGCCACCTGTGGCACACTTGTCCAGGTGGTACCGGGTGATTTGACTCAGCGCTGTGATTAGTGCCCCGCTCGCATGTTCTGCGTCTCACTGGGGTGTGTGGTTAGGATAGGGGTAAAAGAGATGATGGACATAGAGCATCCGTAAGTATGTGTACAGGTCTACCCGTGTTCTAGCACACACATGCGGGTGGTTCACCTCGGAGGGTGGCGGGTGGTCTTCTTGCATAAAGGATTGGCTTAAAATGCATGGCTGGACCTCTCACTCGCATGTGTGGCATCGCCTAGCCTAGATGACCGGATGCGATATGTGGGATGTTATCACCTGACCTGTTAGATTAAGTTAGGGTTGTCCAGATGGGCATAATTGGGGACGGGGTGTTGTGCGTAATCAGATGGTCATCTCATAATCATCTCATTACACACTGAAATCACAATAGCGTGATGCATCAAATGAACAGATCCACAGGGGCCGTGACGAAGATTTGAACCTACGTCCGAGAGCATCCAAGACACTGCCTTAATTGGCCTATTAATTATTTAATAGGTAGAACGACCTATTGACATAGCTCGAGTGCATTGGGGAGTTGTGTAAAACCCAGGTTTGTGTCTTGGAGAGGCTGCAGTATCCAAGTAAGTTCAGTAGTACTTCTGGTTTCAACTCTTCCATGTCGAAGCTCAGTCGATTAAAGCAGTGTCTGGGATGCTGTCGGACGTAGGTTCGAATCCTCGTCACGGCCCTAGTAGAGTTGTACAATCATCTCATTCTTTGTACAATAAGATTTTAAACTAGAGGATGACCTTTTTTTTCAACTAGAGAAAAATATTTATAATTAGCTGTACCCGGCCACGAGTTGCTGTGGCTCAGCAACACATGTGAATTGCTGAGCCACAGCAACCTTCCCCGTCTCCCAGTCCTCCCAACCTGTTCA
The DNA here is from genome assembly GCF_040958095.1 of Procambarus clarkii. NCBI lineage: Eukaryota > Metazoa > Arthropoda > Malacostraca > Decapoda > Cambaridae > Procambarus > Procambarus clarkii. The sequence continues at coordinate 235,094 of NW_027189376.1, forward strand.
CCCCTCACCCATCCCCTCGTCCTCCCAACCATCCCTCACTCCCTCGTCCATTTTTCCTCCCCTTCATCCTCCACTCCAACATCCCCTCGTCCTCACAACCTTTCCCCACACCCCTATTCCTTTGTCCTCCCACCCATTCTCCATTCCCGTCGTCCCCATCATCCTCAACTCTCCTGTCCCCTTGTCCTCCCCCACCACTACCCCCTCCCCTGTCCCCTCGTCCTTCTTACCATCCTCCACTCCCGTCCCCTTGTCTTTCCCACAACTCCCACTCCCTCATCTGATGATCAAATGATCTGATGTACTGGTGTAACTGCTTCGTTAATCTGGCCCCAGATGTTCCCATCACTGAAATATATATAAAAAAAAAGTTTAAAAACGAAATGAAAAAAATAAAAAAATAAAAAATGAACTATACTCATGAAATGAACGGTATGGTAAACAACACACGCAATTCCAAGGTAATGTCACATAAAAGTCTTAAACCCAAATTAAAATAAATCGAAATTTACGAAAAACCAATTTATCAATGAAATCGGAAACATTGAAATGGAATCGTAACATATTTGGTATAACATGTGTTGGTCTTATGTGCAACAGATGGCGCTGTTTGTCAAAAACACATGTTTTTACCTGTCACAGGGGTGGCATCTATATAGTAGGTATATAAAAAAACGCGCCTATTCGAATGCAACGTTGTGTCGAAATTTCAAAGCAATCGGTAAAGAGCTTTCGAAGATTTCCCTCACATGAAAAACACATAAAAATCATGTTCAGAAAAAAAACATATTTTTTTTTACCGTCACAGACGTGACATCTATATAGTGTGTATAAATAAAAACCTGCTCTGATGCGAATGGAACGTTGAGTGAAAATTTCAAATCAATCAGTGAAGAACCTTCGGAGATTAACGGTCATGCACAAATAAACATTTCCAGTTTTATTTATATAGATAGACCCTCGAACTGTGTGAGATTAACACACCTGATCTTCACCTCATCTGTTTAGTAACAAATACGCTGAGTGAATGGTTGTTAGAGTTCCCTATCCCCTCACCCCATTGGAGGGTTAATCCAAGTTGATAGCATATCTCGTCTATACAAAAATATATACATACATACATGTATATATATATATATATATATATATATATATATATATATATATATATATATATATATATATATATATATATATATAAATGTCGTACCTAGTAGCCAGAACGCACTTCTCAGCCTATTATGCAAGGCCCGATTTACCTAATAAGCCAAGTTTTCCTGAATTAATAAATTTTCTTATGTATGAGGTCAATTTTTTTTTATTGGAGTTAAAATTTACGTAGATATATGACCGAACCTAACCAACCCTACCTAACCTAACCTATCTCTATAGGTTAGGTTAGGTTAGGTTAGGTAGTCGAAAAACAATTATTTCATGAAAACTTGGCTTATTAGGCAAATCAGGCCTTGCATAGTAGGCTGAGAAGTGCGATCTGGCTACTAGGTACGACATATATATTTATATATATATATATATATATATATATATATATATATATATATATATATATATATATATATATATATATATATATATATATATATATATATATATAACTGAAAACTCACACCCCAGAAGTGACTCGAACCCATACTCCCAGGAGCAACGCAACTGGTATGTACAAGACGCCTTAATCCACTTGACCATCACGACCGGACATAATGAGGTGATAGCCGAGGCTATTTGAACCACGCCACCGCCGGCACTCGGATAGTAATCTTGGGCATAGCATTTTACGAAATCACCTCATTCGTTGGGGCACACGTGAGGAACACAAATGCGAACAAGCCTGAATGGTCCCCAGGACAATATGCAACTGAAAACTCACACCCCAGAAGTGACTCGAACCCATACTCCCAGGAGCAACGCAACTGGTATGTACAAGACGCCTTAATCCACTTGACCATCACGACCGGACATAATGAGGTGATAGCCGAGGCTATTTGAACCACCCCACCGCCGGCACTCGGATAGTAATCTTGGGCATAGCATTTTACCAAAACACCTCATTCTTTGGGGCACACGTGAGGAACACAAATGCGAACAAGCCTGAATGGTCCCCAGGACAATATGCAACTGAAAACTCACACCCCAGAAGTGACTCGAACCCATACTCCCAGGAGCAACGCAACTGGTATGTACAAGACGCCTTAATCCACTTGACCATCACGACCGGACATAATGAGGTGATAGCCGAGGCTATTTGAACCAGGAACTTCTTTTCAACAGCTCATAAAACGGAGGAAAGGGTCCTGAAAGATATTGTTAATAGAAACGTTATCCCTACAGACAAGAATCAGAGGATACAACTGACGATTTACTATAAAACCAGAAAAACGGCCAGCCTACTCATGAGAAACTCTCCAGACGCAAAGCAGAACGCTTTAAAAGAGACCAACGTCGTCTATGCCTTCAAATGCCCTCTTGGGGACTGTAAGCTCCAAAAAAAAACAGTATATAGGCGAGACAACAACATCTCTTTCTAGGCGTTTAACGATGCATAAGCAACAGGGCTCCATTAAGGAACATATAATCTCTTCCCACAACCAAACCATCGCCAAAGAAATCCTAGTAAACAACACAGAAATCATCGATAGATACAGCGATACCAGGCGGCTTGACGTCTGCGAGGCTCTACACATCAAGAAGTAAACACCATCAATCAACAGCCAATTAATGCACAACTATATTCTACCCACCTCAAGACTCCGCTCCAATATAGAAGCATCAAGAAATATGGACCAATAGGCTTTCTACAAATCACTTCCATTCAATACCCATTGGTTCGTGTTCTGTCTGTGTTTAGGAATTTAACACCCTATTAATACCACCTCACCCCATCCACCTCACTCAAATGTAGATATAAACAAATCAAAGATGTGTAAGTTCTATTCAGTTGTGTATGTGTAAGCTAAAGTCTTTGAAAATGTAATAAGTTTTACGAAACGCGCTCAAGTGTCGCGTCAGACTAGAAATAAAAAATGAATTTTGGAGAATTGATTTTTGAATTACCACCAACAGTGAAAAGAAACGTACGAAAGATCGAGAAAATTCGTGCTAGAATTATTAATCTTACTTTTTCGGTCATATTTAATAATATATGTCTACAGGAAAGACTGCTACCAAAATATACTAATATTAAAACACACGACCCAGCAGCAAGGAATCAAGCCATTAAGATAAAATATCGCCAAGATCTGATTCGTGATCAGAAATACAAGGCAGAAAATTAAATCAAAGACAACAAAGCGCAACTACTTCATGCTACAAACGAATGGAGAAATAGTAACATCGACGAAAGTCTCCGTACCCGCATTGAACAACACCTCGACATCCTCACAGACCGACATCACCTCAGCAATGAAACAAGGATTATCAAGAAACTAACAACGTTATATGGAGGACCTATGGCAATTCCACGACCGAGAGATGGCTTCCTGAACCTTGCAGGAATTAACCTCACTGAGGACCAAGTCACTCTCCTAAATCTGGGTATAAACTGTCACGTTATGTCCAGACCGAGGGAGATGGCCCGGAAAGTGGAGTTGGAAATTCTGTTGGACGACATATTCGACCTCGAGACACAAAAGAAGGTCACTACCAAAGATACCTTACAAGCAGAACTTATTGCGGAAGGAGGAAAGAATCGAAGCATCTACAGAAGCACCATACTGTCCCCCGAGCTCAAAGCGGCAGCTAAGAGCCTTCGTGAGAACAAGGAGATAGTTGTCAGGAGAGGTGACAAGTCGCCAATATACGTCATTCTTAAAAAAGACGAATATCTGGCGAAAATGAACCTCATACTCTCTGACCAAACTAAATTCCAAAGGGTAACGAAGGACACTACAGCCGAAATGAAAGCAATGGTCAACAAACTGATCGAAACTGTGAATGCCAAGAAATCCGGACTCCACCTGCCAAGGGTTATTGGGGAATATAAACCTGGATATGCGTATGGAAATGTCAAGACACACAAGCCTGGAAACCCACTTGGGCCAATCATTAGCCAGATACCCACACCCACGTACAGACTGGCGAAGCGACTCAACGGCCTGCTGACTCCTTATGTCCCTCGCGCCTTCAGCCTGAAGTCTCCAAAGGAATTTGTTGACTTATTGCGGGGCACACGGGCCACAGGGATAAGAGCCTCGTTGGACGTAGAATCCCTGTTTACCAACGTACCTGTGGACAAGACAATCGGGATGATAGCCGACAGAGTGTATCGTGATCCGGCCTGCACTCCTCTTGACATACCAGAAAACATTCTGAGGAAACTACTCCAAGCTTGTACTAAAGAGGCACCCTTCTTGAGCCCGGATGGGCACATGTATAAGCAAGTAGATGGGGTCGCCATGGGTTCCCCCTAGGTGTCCTGTTTGCAATCTTCTACATGGGTACCATCGAGCAAAAAGTCTTAGTCGAAATGAACTTGAAACCGGCCATATACTGCAGGTATGTTGACGACATTTTTACACAGGTACTTGATGTCAGACATCTGCAGGAGCTGAAGGTTGGCATTTGAGCAGAGTTCCGTGCTGCGTTTCACTTACGAGATGGAAAAGGATGGGAAGCTGCCCTTTCTAGATGTATCAGTCATGGGAAAGAGCGGAGGTTTCCACACTGCAGTCTACACTAAGGAAACGAACATAGGAATGTGCCTAAATGCCAACAGCGACTGCCCAGACAGGTACAAGAGGAGTGTTGTTAACGCTTATGTCGACCGTGCTCTCAGCCACAGCTCAGAATGGAAGCAAGTCGATGAAGAACTCTGTAGGGTAAGGCAGGTCCTAGTCAGCAACGGCTTCTCCAATGGTTTCGTCGAAGACATCATAAGAAGGGAAGTGAAATGCCATGCAACCTCTGAAGAGACAACCAACACAACACCTATACCCCCTATTAGACTATTTTACAGGAACTTCTTTTCAACACTCATAAAACGGAGGAAAGGGTCCTGAAAGATATTGTTAATAGAAACGTTATCCCTACAGACAAAAATCAGAGGATACAACTGACGATTTACTATAAAACCAGAAAAACGGCCAGCCTACTCATGAGAAACTCTCCAGAAACAAAGCAAAACGCTTTAAAAGAGAACAACATCGTCTATGCCTTCAAATGCCCTCTTGGGGACTGTTAGCTCCAAAAAACCAAGTATATAGGCAAGACAACATCTCTCTCTCTAGGCGTTTAACGATGCATAAGCAACAGGGCTCCATTAAGGAACATATAATCTCTTCCCACAACCAAACCATCGCAAGAGAAATCCTAGTAAACAACACAGAAATCATCGATAGATACAGCGATAGCAGACGGCTTGACGTTTGCGAGGCTCTACACATTAAGAAGTCAACACCAGCAATCAACAGCCAATTAATGCACAACTATATTCTACCCACCTCAAGACTCCGCTCCAATATAGAAGCATCAAGAAATATGGACCAATAGGCTTTCTACAATCACTTCCATTCAATACCCATTGTTTCGTGTTCTGTCTTGTGTTGATGAATTTAATACCCTATTAATACCACCTCACCCCATCCACCTCACTCTAATGTAGATATAAACAAATCGGAGATGTGTAAGTTCTATTCAGTTGTGTATGTGTAAACTAAAGGCTTTGAAAATGTAATAAGTTTTACGAAACGCGCTCAAGTGTCGCGTCAGACTAGAAATAAAAATTAATTTTGGAGAATTGATTTTTGAATTACCACCAGCAATGAAAAGAAATGTACGAAAGAATGAGAAAATTTGTGTTAGAATTATTAATCTTACTTTTTCGGTCAAATTTAATAATGTATGTCTACAGGAAAGACTGCTACCAAAATATACTAATATATATATATATATATATATATATATATGTATATTTTGTTAAATGTGACCGAAAACGTAAGATTAATAATTCTAAACACGAATTTTGTCAATATTTCTTAGGTTTCTTTTTAATGTCGATGGTAATTGAAAAATCAATTCTCCAAAATTCATTTTTATTTCTAGTCTGACGTGACACTTGAACACGTTTCGTAATAACTTATTACATTTTCAAAGACTTTAGTTTACACGCACACAACTGTAACCTGAAAATACTAAACAGAGTTTTACTTAATTCTAACATTGAACAGCTTGTCTTATATACTCGCATTTGTGTTAATTGATATGTTGCAACAGTTTTGGATGAGGTGAACAAACTTTAGACCAACACAAGACAGAACACGGTGCAATGGGTATAAATTGGATAAATGAGAAGGAAGAATGGAAGTAACTGCAAAGGGCCTATTGGCCCATACTTCCTCTTGATGCTTCTAGATTGGTACGGAGTCTTGAAGTGGGTAGTATATAGTTGTGCATTAATTAGCTGTTGAATGCTGGTGATGATTTTTTGATGTGTAGTGCATCGCAGATATCAAGCCGTCTGCTATCGCTGTTCCTATCGAAGATTTCTGTGTTGTTTGTTAAGACTTCTCTGGTGATGGTCTGGTTGTAGGAAGAGATTATATATTCCTTAATGGAGCCCTGTTGCTTATGCATTGTTAATCGCTTGGAAAGAGATGTTGTTGTCTTGCCTATATTCTGAGTACTTTGAGGCTTACAGTCCCCAAGTGGGCATTTGAAGGCATAGACGACGTTGGTCTCCTTTAAGGCGTTCTGCTTTGTGTCTGGAGAGTTTTTCATGAGTAGGCTGGCCGTTTTTTTGGTATTATAGTAAATCTTCAATTTCATCTTCTGATTTTTGTTTGTAGGGATAACGTTCCTATCAACAATATCTTTCAGGACCCTTTCCTCCGTTTTATGAGCTGTGGAAAAGAATTATATATATTATATATATTATATATATATATATATATATATAAATATATATATATATATATATATATATATATATATATATATATATATATATATAATATATATAATTAGTGTTATGTGAGAAACCACAAGGTCTCCTCTGAATACTTTTTATTTTCTTCTCTGAGGCTATAGGTCCCCACATTGGCACCAGAGGTGATACCCCCACAAACTTTATATATATATATATATATATATATATATATATATATATATATATATATATATATATATATATATATATATATATATATATATATATATATATATATATATATATTTATATATATATATATATATATATATATATATATATATATATATATATATATATATATATATATATATATATATATATATATATATATATATATATATATATATATATATATATATATATATATATATATATATATATATATATATATATATATATATATATATATATATCGTGATGGTCAAGCGGATTAAGGCGTCCCTGTACATACCAGTTGTGGGAGTATGGGTTCGAGTCACTTCAGGGGTGTGAGTTTTCAGTTGTATATAGTCCTGGGGACCATTCAGGCTTGTTTGCATTTGTGTTCCTCACGTGTGCCCCAAAGAATGAGGTGATTTGATAAAATGCTATGCCCAAGATTACCATCCGAGTGCCGGCGGGGAAGTGGTTCATATAGCCTCGGCTATCACTTCCTTTGTCCGGTCGTGATGGTCAAGCGGATTAAGGCGTCCCTGTACATACCAGTTGTGGGAGTATGGGTTCGAGTCACTTCTGGGGTGTGAGTTTTCAGTTGTATATAGTCCTGGGGACCATTCAGGCTTGTTTGCATATATATATATATATATATATATATATATATATATATATATATATATATATATATATATATATATATATATATATATGTCGTACCTAGTAGCCAGAACGCACTTCTCAGCCTACTATGCAAGGCCCGATTTGCCTAATAAGCCAAGTTTTCCTGAATTAATCTATTTTCTCTAATTTTTTTCTTATGAAATGATAAAGCTACCCATTTAATTATGTATGAGGTCATTTTTTTTTATTGGAGTTAAAATTAACGTAGATATATGACCGAACCTAACCAACCCTACCTAACCTAGGTAGCTGAAAAAGTTAGGTTAGGTTAGGTTAGGTAGGTTAGGTAGTCGAAAAACAATTAATTCATGAAAACTTGGCTTATTATGCAAATCAGGCCTTGCATAGTAGGCAGAGAAGTGCGTTCTGGCTACTAGGTACGACATATATATATATATATATATATATATATATATATATATATATATATATATATATATATATATATATATATATATATATATATATATATATATATATATATATATATATATATATATATATATATATATATATATATATATATATATATATATATATATATATATATATATATATATATATATATATATATATATATATATATATGTCGTACCTAGTAGCCAGAACTCACTTCTCAGCCTACTATGCAAGGCCCGATTTGCCTAATAAGCCAAGTTTTCATGAATTAATTGTTTTTCGACTACCTAACCTACCTAACCTAACCTAACCTAACTTTTTCGGCTACCTAACCTAACCTAACCTATAAAGATAGGTTAGGTTAGGTTAGGTAGGGTTGGTTAGGTTCGGTCATATATCTACGTTAATTTTAACTCCAATAAAAAAAAATTGACCTCATACATAATGAAATGGGTAGCTTTATCATTTCATAAGAAAAAAAATAGAGAAAATATATTAATTCAGGAAAACTTGGCTTATTAGGCAAATCGGGCCATGCATAGTAGGCCGAGAAGTGCGTTCTGGCTACTAGGTACGACATATATATATATATATATATATATATATATATATATATATATATATATATATATATATATATATATATATATATATTGGTGTATACTGGCAGCAGGTTTTCTTTCAAACATGTCTCATTGAATATGACCGTATATTCTGTATTTACTATTTTCTGATTTAGGGCTTCTATCCCTCTAAATATTTTCTTAGCATCAGGGCTTAGCTGAAATAGGAGTTCTCCAAAACTCATTTTCGTAATTTCAAGGTGAAGAAAAGAAGTGAATTACTATAGAATGTATTACACTTATTTATACAATTTGCACAACGTTTCGAACCTCCATGGTTCATTCTCAAGTGAAAAGAACTTTCAGGTTTGGTTGATTTTATACCCACACTGGGACAGGTGATAAGACAATAAGGGTGAAAACATGGGGGATACATAAGAACATAAGAATAGAGGTAACTGCGGAAGGCCTATTGGCCCATACGAGGCAGCTGCTATCTACATACAATGTATGTAGATAGCACCACATATGTGACGGCACCACTGCAATCGGAGACAGTCACAGTGCCTGTACCATTGGGCAGGGGCAAGGTCCGCCCCTCGTAGCGACGTAAAAACGCCCTATACACCTCCTCCGTCATTAGTTTAACAATCACCCTACAGGCAGTCACCAGCTCAACGCCATAAATATCCCCCACAGATACCCGCAGCATGTCACACAGCACCAACCCCACCTCAGGATATCACGCTCGTGCAGAAAACTCGAGACCTATAGACTGGGCACGCACAAAAGTGGGAGGGAGGCTCCCATGGTGCCGACACTCCAAACAGCACCCGTCCCCTCGCAACTCCAGGCAGCAACTGGCAGGTCAGGCGAGCACGTCTGAACCCCCTGGTGGCCAACGAGGCAATCCAATAACAATAATAATTATTAGATTTAAATAACATGAATTCACTTTAATTAAGATAATGAATCCAAAAAACTAATAGGTTAATTCTTGTGTAGATGTATTCATAAAACCCTGCAAATTTGTGAAGGAGGTTTATCAGTGGGATAAAATTTAATCTATATAGTCCACTCTCTAAACAAATAATTAAATAGTAAAACAAAATACAATTACTTTAAAAAACAAATAAATAATAATACTTTAAATAATTAATACAAATAATTACAATTAAATAAAAATCCCACTGGTAAAATTTTACAAACCTGGTAAGATGATATGTTTATTTATTTGAAGAAAAAATACCACGATTTGAGGATAATGTATATAGAGTGATCTGAGGAGAAATTGTCATTGATTTCATGCAGACTTCTCTATATATTACGAAGTTATGAAGAGATAAGATTTAATGTATATGTGTTTCTCTACTCCGAAGGGGATTTCATATAAGACATTCGACAGCAGCCTATTCAATAAATTTCTACTAGTACACCAAAACGAAGCTACATGTAGGGCAGTAGTTGTAGTCTAGGTGAAGGCGAGCACCATGTAGGGCAGTAGTTGTAGGCTAGGTGAAGGCGAGCACCATGTAGGGCAGTAGTTGTAGTCTAGGTGAAGGCGAGCACCATGTAGGGCAGTAGTTGTAGTCTAGGTGAAGGCGAGCACCATGTAGGGCAGTAGTTGGTGTCTAGGTGAAGGCGAGCACCATGTAGGGCAGTAGTTAATGTCTAGGTGAAGGCGAGCAGAGTACCTTATCACTGTCCACTTTCATTTGTCCTTTAATGGCGAGGTTTCTCTTCCAGCGTCGATGGATATGGTTCCGTGGCACGATCCTCCTCCCTCTCACTCACCCGTGTTTCTGTGTTGTGAGAAGTGCTTATCAGGCCTCCCAGTGCTGTTCGCAGGGTTGTTTTAGTGGAGTGCACAGAATCGGGCATGAGTTTGTGGGTGTGCATCAGTCTCTGCAGTACATTCATCTTCCTCCGGGCTCCTTCATCTGGCTCAACTGTCACTACTAACTAGTGGCTCATTGCAAGAATCACGGGGTTCGATTCAGTCTTATCCTCCGTAGAACTATATTCAGTGAATAGCTCTTCTTCTGGATTCTCGGTGCTTAACTCTCGTCACAAGTCACATGCTCGTGGATGGTCACTCGTTTCCGTCGCATTTTCACGGAGGTGACCGTCAACGATGTGTTCTTTTGTTGGCACTGCAAGACGTTAGAGATCCACGTGGTACACGTCATCGCGTTGGCGTGGAATCTGCGTCTACCGTCTTACTTGGCTGTTACCCAATTGCTTGACTCTCCCTGTGAATGCTTTTTGGCAGGACTGAAACCATTGGGATTTTCTGTATCTCTTCTCTTTGTTTCACCTGTTGCTCCTGGTGATGCTTAAAGTGGAGATGTTTATTGACAGAGAGTTTATTCTGGCTTCCTGGTGCCATGCTCAACCACAGACTCCGGCTATGATGGCATGGCATCCAAACTCGCACATTTTGCCACGGCTCCTCTTCCGAGAAATTAGTCAAAGAAAGTTCCTTGCAGGTTCAAGATTGTTCTCCAATCTTCGCATTTTGACTTGTTACTTTAGTCTGTAACCATTTGCATGGTCTGCAGGCAGCTGCTCTTTTAGTGTCCCACCTATTCCTTTCATCTCAGCGATAGTAGGAATTTTCTTGGCAAAGTTTTCGTCTTGTCTCTTCGTTGCTTGCCATTCTGAAGGTTTGAGGTATTTTATATTTTGTCCTGTTTGTTTGTGGACCGGTTGCCTGCTATCGTTTGGCACTGACAGAGTTATTATTACTTGCGTTCTGCTCAGATAGTTCATCAGGGTCCTTTAGCAAATTGTCCATTAGAAATTACCAATGGCGCCTCGTCGCTACGGCTGTTGCAAGAACAGATAGCCAGGTAGTGGCTGAAGTGTTGGAACTAAAACAGACCGTGTTCGGCATTCTTCAGTGCTATGAGGCGGCATCGCCTGCAACTCAAGCATTTGTTGCCAGAATGACAGACGAAAAAGTCCTAATTTTCCAGGATTTCAAAAATGCTTTGAACCCAGTAGGAAGGGATGCAGAACTCTATCCTGTTCGTCTTCATATCTCTTTGCCCGATACATGTGTACATTCATGTTGCAGCTAGGACCTAAAGCTACTATTTGACGGCCAACATATTGACTTATTTAAAGGTGTCCAATTGAGTGACCTTTCTTCTCTCTTTTTATGCTTAGTTATTAAAGAAGTCCCGAGATCCTGTGCAACGAGCTTAATATTTGGCTCTAGAAATATGGTTTCCTAGCAGGTTCCGCAGACTCCCTTATGTAGGCCATCAGATTAATTCAGGAACAAGGAGCGAAACTGGGACTCATCTTGAACTCTTCTAAGTGTGAAATAGCCTCCTCTGTCAAACTCATTATAATTCAAATAAAATATATTTGCCTGATATCTACATTACTCAACCTGAAGATAGTATGTTCTTCGAAGCTTCTATTCAGTCAAATACCATCAACGAGATAATTGGTATGAAGATTGCTGACCTGAAGAAGGTTGATGAGAGTACTGAAGACATTGATGATCATGGCACACTAATCTTTTAACCGGATGTCTGTGCTTTGCTGGATTAACATATCTTCTGAGTTATTCTGCATCTCACAATAGCCCCATGTTAGGTGATTAAAACTACTTACAGAAACCCACGTCAGAAAACATTCTTAAACGTTCTCACAATGACTCAGGGTTAAGTCTGATGGGATAGATGACCCTTTCCCGTCAGACTTGGAGGCCTCGGTGTTCACACAGCCACCAAGATCGCTGTACCTGGAAACCTCCGGAGCAAATTACAGTTCGAAGAATGGAATCCTGTCAGACGTTTTAGGTAACTTGGCCGGGGTACACAATTCCAGTTTTATACACTGCACCATTAAGTGGGCTCACCCAGCTGTCCCGGCACTCCAGCCACCTCCATTTACAAACCATAAACAATCCCACTGGAACAATTCCGTATTAGACCGAGCAGCTGCAATGTGTCTAACATTGCTCGCCTCACATCATTTGCTGTGGGGAAGATTTACTTGTTGGAACAATATTAATTTGATTGAATTTTATTTGATTAAATATCAGTTTATTAATTATTTATTTAATATAATTATAAGTGTATTTGATTTAAAGCAATGGACTGTATTTCTCAGCTCCACACATTAATTACTCACACACCTGAGGAGCTTATATTCAGAAATTAAAAATAACTAACTAAAATAAAGCAATTAGTTAGTTAAAATAAAAATGTCAATTACTTAAACTTAATAAGGTTAATAGTTAATAATAATATAAGGAAACATCAGCTTATCTGTGCTAGAAGCTGAAGTTTGGGCCGGAACGCATCTAAGTCACGTGGACCCGGTTCCTTGACTCATCGATAATAGATTTATGCATCACCTCTCTGGATGGTACCAAGCACATCTCTCTGGATGGTACCAAGCACATCTCTGGATTGTACCAAGCACATCTCTCTGGATGGTACCAAGCACATCTCTCTGGATGTTACCAAGCACATCTCTCTGGATGTTACCAAGCACATCTCTCTGGATGGTACCAAGCACATCTTTCTGGATTGTACCAAGCACATCTCTCTGGATGGTACCAAGCACATCTCTCTGGATGTTACCAAGCACATCTCTCTGGATGGTACCAAGCACATCTTTCTGGATGGTACCAAGCAAATCTCTCTGGATGGTACCAAGCACATCTCTCTGGATGTTACCAAGCACATCTTTCTGGATGGTACCAAGCACATCTCTCTGGATGGTACCAAGCACATCTCTCTGGATAGTACCAAGCACATCTCTCTGGATTGTACCAAGCACATCTCTCTGGATGGTACCAAGCACATCTTTCTGGATGGTACCAAGCACATCTCTCTGGATGGTACCAAGCACATCTCTCTGGATGGTACCAAGCACATCTCTCTGGATGGTACCAAGCACATCTCTCTGGATGGTACCAAGCACATCTCTCTGGATGGTACCAAGCACATCTCTCTGGATGGTACCAAGCACATC